>NC_037681.1:33232084-33280515 GCF_003255815.1 Theropithecus gelada | reverse complement strand
AAGAAAGAAAGAAAGAAAGAAAGAAAGAAAGAAAGAAAGAAAGAAAGGAAAAAAGAAAGAAAAAAAAAAGAAAGAAAGAAAGAAAGAAAGAAAGAAAGCAAGCAAGCAAGCAAGCAGGCAGGCAGGCAGGCAGGGAGGGAGGGAGGGAGGGCAGGCAAGCAAGCAGGGAGGGAGGGACAGAAGGAAGGAAGGAAGGAAGGAAGGAAGGAAGGAAGGAAGGAAGGAAGGAAGGAAGGAGGGAGGGAGGGAGGGAGGGAGGGAAGGAAGGAAGGAAGGAAGGAAGGAAGGAAGGAAGGAAGGAAGGAAGGAAGGAAGGAAGGAAGGAAGGAAGGAAGGAAGGAAAGGTTGGTTGAAATAAAGACTTCTAAGTAAACCTGAAAGAATTGTCACCAGCAGTGTAAATGTTACAAGAAACATTAAAGAGAGTTCTTCATGATGAAGGAAAAGTATCTCAGTCAGAACTTTGAATCTGCACAGTGGAAAGAGGAGTGCAAAAAAAAGGGGAAATACATGTTTTGTTTTCTCCTTTAAAGACTTTCCTATGAAAGATTGGACTACTTAAAGCAAAATTTATTACATCATTGGACTCATAGAGCATATAAAAATAAAATTTGTGGAAAAAGTAGCACAAAAGATGGACAGAGAAATGGAAACTTATTGTTGTAAAGTCCTTGCATTGTCTGTTAAGTTTATAGAAGTCTCTGAAGATAGAGAGTGATAATTTAACCATGCTTTGTAAATCTTAGAGCAAGCTCTAATATAGGAGACAAATATTTTATCTCCAATAGTAGAGATGTAATGAAATACCATTAATACTAAATTTAATGCAGAAAAAGAGGTAAAAGAGATTTAAAATTTGGGGGACATCAGAAAACAAATATACTAAAATTCGAATATTTAAAGCGAAAAGCAAAGATTGTCATATTTCCTTTAAAAAAGGTAAGACCTAAAAATCAGGGAGATTAGAATATGGTTTGTACTGAATGATAGTAAAAACACAAAACATGAAAATCGTGCATTCAGCTAAAGCAGTTTGTCAAACCTGCCAGGTATTTAGGAGGTCAATTAGGACAATGAGTCCAACTGAAGGAGTCATCAAACCTTTGGGTAATTCTTACTTAAATGCCTGGTGTTCGGTCTAGGTCCTCCCACTTGCTGCATAAAAAGCCAATCACTGAGACACTGATGATTGTCAGAAAAGAAGGCTTTATTTGGGTGCTGCAGCCAAAGAGAATGGGAGATTAGTCTCAAATCTGTATCCTCACCCAATTAAAATTAGGGGCATATATAACAGGGAAGAAATATAACTATGTGTGCGAAAACAGGAATTAGAGAGGGGTAACTAAGGGGAGTTGGTAAACAGGCAACAGGTGGTTAGTTAGGCAGTCATGATGGGTGAGGGGTCTGATGTCTCATTGTCCAGATGCCGTGATATGGTGAGTTTCAGCTCCTCGATACTGTTTGGCAGGGCTTATGGTTGGCTTCCTAAGAAAGGAACTCAGATAAGACAAATGTAAATTCCTCAAGTTTTAAGACTAGGAGGGTCAATTTTTATGTTTATACAAAAGAAACTGTAAACATGAGTTCTATGGGACAATGGAGCCAATTTCACTCTTACTGTGATGTATTATAATATAAGCAAGGGACCAAAATTGAAAGAGGTGCTAGGTCCCCACTGTTCCACTCTGACCTTTTGAATGGTATTAGGCAAGGGTCAGGTGACATGAAGTGCAGGCAAGGGAAATTGTCTCACTGCCAAGGAGCTCTGAACAAAAGTTCCCTGCCATTCTATAGACCTGGGATATGAGGGGAGGGATAGGAAGAAAAATTAGTACTGTAAAAGACTGAGTCAGGGGAAAAAGAAGGTCTTCGTCAAGTCTCCCTGATAAGTCTAAGTACAGGTGACTAAAAGCATCTCAGCTGAAACCCCATGGTAAGAAGGTTTCTGAATGGAGGCACCTGGGCTGAGAATACCACGATGCATATGAGTATGACTGGGCCCGGGGGGCTTGAGTTCTGGACTGCAACTGTCCTCAGAAACTACAGTGCACTAACTGTGTACCAAGACTACTATGGTGATGGTAACTGTTCCCTGTGAGGTGTGTCAGTTGAAGCCTTTGTAATTGCCAGTGTTCAGGCCAGAAGAATCATATGTACGGTTTTAGCCTGGAGTTGGACTTCTCACAATGCTTAGAGGAAATTATACCTTAAAGTGTTTATATTATATAATAAAAAAGATCTAAAACCAATTTTCTAAGCTTCACCTTAAGAGTACAGGAAAAAAAGAGCAAGTTATGCCCAAATAATGAGGAAAAAAAAAGAAAGAAAGAAAATAGTGGAATCCAATGAAACAAAAATGGATAAGCAAGAGAAAAAATAATAATAAACCAAAGTATTTTGGCACTAAAAGACTGATAAAATCTGTAAAATTTCAGCTACATTAATAAAGAGAAAAGGAGACAACATTTATTAGCAATATCAGTAATGTAAGAGGGGACATCACTGGAGATTACACAGATGTTAAAATTACCAAAATTGTAACAGAAATACTTGTTCTGTAACTGGCACGGTTACAGGTGTTGAGAGGATACAAAATTGGGTAAGACAGGGTGCCAGATGTTAGGGGCTCAAAATTTGGCAGGATATAGACACAAGTACAACTGAATATATAGAAACACTTTAATTTATGGTATTGTAGAGGTTGAATACCTCAATTATTATATATAGGAGTTGAAAAAGTCTAGCAGAAGATGAATTATGAGACATAAATTTTGAAGAGTGTGTATTACACAAAACGGGGCAAAAGAGTTATCCACATCAAACAGACTGCTTGAGAAAAAGAGCAGAGTCTAGAGAACATCTTAAAGTTGTTCCATAACTGATTTGACACATATATTTGGAATGTTTGATAGTGGGTGAATTACAGCCTCCTAACAGGTCTTTCTGCTTCCACTTCTATTCTTGTTACACTCTACGTTAGTTATCTGTTGCTGTATAACAAAGTACTTAACAATGTACAGACTTGAAACAAGCACTTAATATCTCATAAATTCCATAGATCAAGAATCTGGGCCTGGGCTAGGCACGGTGGCTCACACTTGTAATGCCATCACTTTGTGAGGCCGAGGCAGGCAGATCAGGCGGTCAGGAGATCGAGACCATCCTGGCTAACATGGTGAAACCCCGTCTCTACTAAAAATAAAAAAAAAAAAATAAAAGAACATTAAAAAATTAGCAGGGAGTGGTGGTGGGCACCTGTAGTCCCAGCTACTTGGGAGGTTGAGGCAGGAGAATGGCGTGAACCCAGGAGGCAGAGCTTGCAGTGAGCCGAGATCATGCCACAGCACTCCAGCCTGGGCGACAGAGTGAGACCTTGTCTGAAAAAAAAGGAAAAAAAGAATCGGGTCTGGCTTAATTAAGCACTTATGACCCAGGTCTCTCAAAAGACTGCAATCAAGATATTCCCCAGGGCTGCAGCCATCCCAGATCTCGAATAGGGAAGGATGCACTTTCAACTCTCTCAACAGCTGTGGGCAGGCTTAGTTTCTCCCCGACAGTAGTTGGTTGGAGACATCACTTCCTTGCCTGGTGGACCTCTCCTTAGAGCTAGCCACAGTGTGGCAACTTGCTTCTCACTGCCCTTAGAGTTTTCGGAGGAAGGGAGAGAGATTGATATTGAAAGAGAAAGAGAAAGCAACACAGAACTCACAATCTTTTTTTTCTAAATGACATCCATTACTTTCACTATATTGCATTTACCACAATAAGGCACTAGATCCTGTCCTTATTCAACAGGATGGGATTACACAGGGGCATGGAAGCCAGGAGATACGAATCACTGGGAACCATCTCAGAGGCTGCCTGCAGAAGACTGCTCTCTGCCTCTCAGTGATTCATGTCCCTCCCAAATGCAAAATATTGCCTCTGAAGGTGCCCTAAACTCTTACTCCATTGCAGCACTACTTCAGAGTCTAGAATCTCATCATTTGGGTCAGGTTCATTTATGTCTGAGACCCCCCAGATATTGTTCAGTAAGTACATCTCTTCAAGTACAGTTCTTCTCAGTCTATAAGGTTATCTGTCCCCACACAGCCAACAGACAATGGTGAAATGAACAAGGGATAGCCACCAGAAACCCTCTTTTCACAAATGGGAAAGACAGGAAATACAGAGGAGGAATTATGGTATCTAATTGGGCAAATGGTCATAGTTTGTTAATTAAGTCTCAATCCCTGGGAATGATTACCTATGGCTTTCATCTCTGTTCTCTGGACTCTTACCTCCCTGTTCCCAGCCACCCTTCCTTTTTTGTCAAAGTTAGCACATATTTGAAACAGAGTAGTTTAATCAGCCTGCTTCCTGCCAGGAAACTAATGGGGAATCCAAGAAGTACTTTTTGATTTTATACTGGCAATATCCTTTCAGTTCAAGCTGACAGTATGTACATTGTTTTATCAAAAACAATTGGCATCCTGCAAATATCATTGATATTTTCTTCATTAGACAAAAGCCACACCCACAAATCTTATTAAGATCCATATGTTTTTTTCCTATCTTGGGCTTTTGGTGAGATGGCTGGGGTGCAATGCCCTTAGGCTTCCTAGAGACCCTGTAGTTCAGTTTGAGGTAGGAGGTGGTACCCAATTCTGGAGGCAGGGCTCAGATACTGGACCAGATTGAGGACTAGATAAAACAGGGAAGAGGCAAAAGCAGCTCTCTGTAAGACATGCCCAGCAGTGCTCTGTCAGTTTGCCATTGCCATGGCAACACGTGGAAGTTACTGCTCCTTTCCATGGCAATGACCCAATGACCCAGAAGTTACCACCTTTTTACCAGAAATTTCTGCATACTTTGCCCCTTAATTTGCATATACTTAAAAGTGGGTATAAATATGATTGCAGAACTGCCTCTGAGCTGCTACTCTAGGCATATTGCCTAAGTGGTAGCCCTGCTCTGCTAGGATTTACTAATCCTTCTGTGCACAGCTGCTTCTATAAAAGTTGCTGTCTAACACCACCAACTCAACCATGAATTCTTTCCTGGGCAAAGCCAAGAACTCTCTCAGGCTATGGCCCAATTTTGTAGCCCGCCTGCCCTGTGTCAAGTTGAGAGGCTCTGTGATGCGCAACCTTGATCTCTTCAAATGGCTTTTTATGTGATGGATAATTTGAGGTGTCACACTTGATCTTTCAGACATCCTGACGATAAGCCTGACAGTCCCACCTTCAGCCTTACCTGTAGATTACATTTTCCTGGCGGTGCTATGATTCTGAACTTTGCATGGAAGCCATGTATTAATTTTGGCATCTTTTGGTGTCTGAAAAAGCTAATAATTTTTAAACCGTCCAGTTCTGGCTCCTTTAAGTTTAGTAGTTATTTCCTCAATTTATCTCTCTCTTCTCACCTTTTACTTTAAATAACAAAATAAAATCAGGCAATACCTTGAACACTTTGTTTGGAAAGCTTATTAGCTAAATCAAAAAGTTCATTACAAACATCTGCATTCCACATAACTTCAGGTGACAGTGTTGCTAAGCTTTCTGCCAATACATAACAAAGAAACAAGGATTGCCTTTCCTCTAGTTTTTAATAACATGTTCCTCTTTTCCTTTTGAACCCTCACTGGAAACATCTTCAAAGTCTATATTTGCACTAACAATCTGTTAGTGCAAGCAATTTAGGATTTCTGTAACATGTTCTTCAAAATTCTTTCAGTTTCTACCTTCTGCCTGTTTCTGAAGCCAACTTCACATATTTAGATATTTTTAAAGTGCATCCCACTCCTGATACCAATATCTGTATTAGTTATCTACCTCTGTGTAAAACATTACCTCTAAACTTAGTTGTTTAAACAACACCTAATTTCTGTCTCACATATTTCTGTGGGGTATTAACTAGACATGACTTGGTGGAGCAGCTCTGACTCAGGGTCTCTCACAAGGTTGAAAATTGCAGTGTCACTGTAATGGTAGTTATCTTCAGGCTCAATTAAGGGAGGATCTGCTTTTGATATGGGCCAAATTGTGTCCCCAAAATGCATATGTTAAAGCCCTAACCTATAATACCTCAGAATGTTACTGTATTTAGAGATAGAGCATTGAAAGAGGTAATTAAGGTCAAATGAGGTCACAGGGTGGGGTCCTAATTCACTATGACTGGTGCCTTCATAAGAAGAGAGAAAGACAAGAGAGGCTCACATGCACTGAGGAAAGGCCATGTGAGAACACAGTAAGAAGCAGATGTCTGTAAGCCAAGAAGAGAGGCCCCAGGAGAAACCAACCATGGAAACACCTTGACCTTGGACTTCTGGTCTCTGGGGAAAATAAATTTCTGTTGTTTAAGCCATTCAGTGCATGGTATTTCATTATGGCAGCCCGAGCCAACTAATAAAACTTCCAAGCTCACTCACATGGCTGTGGGCAGTGATTGTAGATGGCTGTTAGGAAGGGACATTTTGTCTTTGTTAGGTGAGCCTTTCCATAAGGCAGCTCACAACATGAAACCTGCCATATGTGCATGTATGACAGAGCAAAGGAAGAGAAAGACCAGGAGAGGAAAAGAGAGAGAGAATAAGAGAAAGAGTCAGGGATGAAAGCCAAAGTCTTTCCATAACCTGATACTGGAAGTGAAATCTCATTTATTTGCTGTTTTCAGTTCATTAGAAGTGAGTCAGTAAGTCTAGTCTACTCCCAAGGAGAGAGGATTACACCACAGTGTGAATATGTGAAGGTGAGGATACCATTCAGTTTATCGTCCACAGAAAGGCCAAAGTAAACTCTTTAAAAATGGCAATCGTGTTCCTCTCAGATTGAAAAGTGGATCATAACTTTCTAGGGTCCTCCAATAAAACCAACACTTCCCTTTTCTGTGGTTTTAAGATAGGCCATGATTAGACTTCTTGCTTACCTCTTTAGCTTACTAACTGTCCTTTACCATATCACCTTTTTAAAAATTTTATTCTTCAGACATATTTAATTTTTCCAAACTCTGGAAAATTCCCTTTGTTTCTCCTTCTGCCAGGAGAGATCATCTTCAGATATCTCCAGAAATTACCTCCTTTCTATTAGTCAGATCTCAATATCACTTCCTGAGAGTGACCTTTACCAGATATCCTAAGGTTGTTACACCGCCCCTGCGCACTTCTTATCACATTACCTAATTTCGTTTTCTTCACTTGTCTATTCACTCATTTATTGTTAGGCGCTTCCACTGGAATATATGCCCGCTCTTGTTCAGTTTAGTGGCCTGATACCTGGAGCAGTGCCAGACACATGCTACATATTTATCAAACATGCTTGAACAGTGTATGGATGGTCTGAGTCAAGGAAGAAGGCCCTGATGCTAGGCTGGGGAGGCAGGATGACATCTTATAAGGCCATTTTTGAACAGGGACGTAGTATGCTTAAAAAAGGATCTAAAGGCACCAGGAAGCAGGTGGAAGAGTGATTAGTGGGGTAAAACCTGGAGAGAGTCCGAATGCAGAGTTGGAACTGTAGGCAACAGGGGCAGTGGCAGTGGGAAGGATGGGCCTGGGCATTTTTTCATAAAACATATTTTATGGAAATATTTCTACATGTTTGTGCCTGAGTATTGCTGGCAGGATCCAAATAAATGGATCCACTTTCCATTTTGAATATGACAGGGTTCATGCAACTCTATTTCTAGCCAATTCTGACTTCTTCCAAAGGGAATGGCTATGCAGACATTGTCATAAACATGGAAGGGACTTTGTCACAAAGAGTAGGCACCTTTATCTCTTTGTTTTAAAACATATGACCCCATAATTCCCATGCATTTGATACATATTCTGTTTGCATATTTTGAATTCCCAGAAAAATTTGTTATGTCTCTTCACTACGTACTGAGTCATAAATAGTGTACTTCTATAAACACATCAGCAAGATAGAAAAAAATAGTATGAATCATGGTCCCAATGCCTTGGCCCTACCACTCAGTCCTCTTGGTTTCCTATTTCTCCTTAAGAGAGGCAACAGAGAAATAAAGAGAGAAAAAAAGTGAGAGAGAAATTGAGAGAGAAAAGGGGGCAGGGGAAAGAAAGAGGTTGCTGTTGATTTTGATTCTCTGGAGTGGTTGTTACCCTGTAGACAAGAATTTTATCCTGGCATGGCATTTAAAACAGGAAGTTTAAGCTACATAGCTGTGGTTTTTTGGCCTAGAATTGGGCCAACCTTTCCTTCCTTTTAGTGACTCAGATCATATACTTTTTAGAGCTAGAAAGAAACCCACTTCATCCTCAGTTACCTGATCTGAATAAGGAAGTGGTTGAATCAGATAAGGTTTAAGAAACCCAGATCATAAAAGCCTGTGATTCTAAGCATCTGCAAGCACACGTGCACACACACACACATACACACACACACACACACACAATCAGCAAGGTTCTGCTTGGAAAACCTTGTGCATGGTACATACACAGTAAACATTTGTTTATTTGATGTTGTTTGATCTTATCTAATCCAGCATCATCTGCTTTCCATTTCCAAAAAGGATGTGGATTGTTCAGCTTCCTATCCTTGCTAATTAATTCAATTCCTTCTTTTCATGGACAAAATGCTATGCGTGCACAGAGGAGGGAGGTACGAGTTTAGTAGGGACAGCTAAAAAGGAAGCTCCACAGAAGAGGTGATATTTCAGTCCTGAGGCATAAGTAGAAGTTTGACAAACAAAAAGAGATGAGGAAAGGCATCTGAGGACAAGAGAACAATCTAGTACAAAAACTTGAGGTACATGCGTCTGGCGTACTAGGGAATCCTGAAATGTGGGGTGACTGAAGAGGTGTTCAGGAAATTAGACCATAAAGAAAATGGACATGTTTTGTTTTTGTCCATTCACTATTTATTCCCCTCTCTGCTAACATCCCTTCAACTGTTCTTTGGGAGCTTCCTCCATCCCTTTCAGGCTTGTGTGTTGGGTAAGCCTGATCCCTACCCCTGGACTCTACAGAAAGATGTGTGTCCCAAGTCTGGCCAGCCACAGCACTGAATCCCTTCACTCTCCTGGGTTTATAAATTACTACAGTAGGACCAATCCTACTCAATGGAATCAGGATTCCCTACTAAAGCAAATGGGAAAGACTAACTGTTGTACTGTGGACGTCGCTAAACAGGTAGCCTGAGGCTGTAGGTGGCTATTTTGCTAATACCTGCAGTGACCCCACCTGGGAATACAGCCATCATCACATAAGCAAAGCAGAACCAAGAGAGATTCTTAGTGAAATGCTTTTATCACCTGCTTCAGATTTCTCAAAGGGAGAGCCACTGTCATTCTGGGTAAATTTTTAAAAATTCCCCCTTGGGTGGAATGTTTTGCCCACTGCCCCACCTGCACATCCTCGGCAGATGCCCTAAATGCCACCCCCCACCCAGTTGTGATAAACAGAGCACCGTCATATGTTTCCAAATAGCCCCTATGGAGACGGCGTTGCCACAGGGAAGAACCAGACCTGTATGCAGTCATGCCTACCTTGGTAGTTCAAAAGTCTGTTTTGTTTTTTGGGTTTCTTTTTCAGTTTGGTTTTGGTTTGGCAGCTTGAACTGGGTTTCTGTCACTTGCAAGTAAAATGTTCTAACTACTTCAAAGAAGTAGGGGTCAAATGGTGAGCACTGTCTCTACATGCATTCTTTGTTATCTGATTCACGAATGTGTGTGTGTATGTATGTGTGTGTGTGTGTTGTCTATTTTGAGGAGCATAAGAGGTAGGCACCATTAATAGTGAAACTAGACAACCCTAATTTTCTGAGTGTTAGATGTCACTTTAATGTCAAAACTCTTGGAGCTAAAAAAGATGTGACTATAAGGGAAAGTAAGAAGGGGCCCAAATCCCAAGTAATTTGAGAAATTATACCTTGACATAAAATAAGCTTTAAAAATGAGATACCCAGGCAGGATATTTAAATATTTAAAATGTTCATCAAGCAACTTAGCAATAGAATAAAAATGAACCCATCAGTAAGAGTGGATTCCAGTGGGTAAGAAATGGGACCATCAGCCCTATATCCAGGAACTTGCAGGATTCTCACTAAGCCTTCATTGTTACATCATCAGAGTATCTTAATATAACTCTGCTTTTAACAACAATATCCATTAGAATTTGTTTTTTTTTTAGTAACTCCTTTACAGTCAGTCCAGCACCAAAGGAGAGGATCCTAGGTTCCAGGCCAGTGTGATGATCAATGTTCTTTCATCATTTCTCACTGATTTTGCATGCAGATTTTTCTTTCCCTATGTAATCTACCAGTACAGATAGCTTAAGATTAAAACACTGATCTTAAGGAGAACAAATGTGATGATAATGAATGTGCATATATATAGTTTTTCCTCTTGCTTTATCTCCTCTTTTCTCTTTCTTATTTCTTTCTCCTTATAAAGAAACCCATAGAGTTTTCTTTGCTTGGGAAGCATTAAACCCTGTAATCTCTTGTTTCCTCTCATTTAAAAATGTGTCTTACTACTTTCTCAAAAGAGAAAAAAAGAAAAAAAACTGTCTTTTCCAGTTTCCTTCAGTTAGTTGCTTTCCCCTAAAATAATCCATTCACACAAAAGCACTCATGAGCAATATATAATTTACTAGAGATTGCATAGAGCCAGCAGAGGGTTTATGTTGGCCCAGCCAACAACAAATTGAAATCTTCCTTATACTTTGCTGTGGTGCCACAAATTTTCCATGGTGGGGGCTGAATAGTGATTCTCTCTCTTCCTTCTCCAGAGCCTCTCCCTGCCTTGCCTGCTCTCTTTATTCTATCTTTAGTCTTCATATGACAGTCCCAATCTTTCTCTCCTATATGATGGGTCATGCAATTCTGCTCTGTTCTAATGTTATCTGGAAACTCGCCTATGTAGCTACCACATTGTCTGGCAAAACAAAAGCCCCCTCCCCTTGCTAGGACCTATTCTATTTAGAAACAAGGAGCTTGAAATGACAAAACATATTATATTCTCTTAGGCTGAACATTCAAAACTGCCTATTTATTAATTCGGACATTGTCCAATGATGTTTGGATAAACATGCACTTTCAACAGGAATTATAATATGCTTTTAAGCATAGTCTTTTGTTGAAAGATAAGTAAGACCATTGTTCATGACCTTGCCGTTCAGTGTAATGTTTATGGTAGGATGGTCTCCTTTTCTGGCCTTATTTGCATTTCTGGAGAATGCTGCAGATAGCTTATCTTCATTTTTAAGACAATCCATCTACTTGCCCCACCACCCCCAACATCCATTGCTGGATTACAGCCTCCCAATCAACTGCTTTTTAGTGCACAAAGGGAAATTAGGAATTCTATTTTAAAAACGGAAATGAGGGCCGGGCGCGGTGGCTCATGTCTGTAACCCCAGCTCTTTGGGAGGCCGAGGCAGGTGGATCACCTGAGGTCAGGAGTTCATGACCAGCCTGGCCAACATAGTGAAACTCTGTCTCTACAAAAATACAAAATTTAGCTGGGTGTGGTGGCAGACACCTGTAATCCCAGCTACTTGGGAGACTGAAGCAGGAGAATCGCTTCAACGTGGGAGGTGGAGGCTGCAGTGAGCCAAGATCATGCCATTGCACTCCAGCCTGGGCAACAAGAGTAAGAGTCCATCTTCAAAAAAAAAACGTAGAAATGTAATGAGATTTCCTGTTTGTTTCCCATATGCAGTGGCTTTTCAGAGCAGGAGATGTACATTCACTTCCCTGGTAATAAAATTTAGGTTATGTAATTTTAAAAATATTTGGATTAAAAAAGAATAATTGGTCCCTTTCTTAAGTATATAGCATTTAGGGTCCTTATTTTTTTGTTCATTCAAAAATGTATTCTGAGTACCTATGCTGCTCTAGACATTGTGTTAGGTGTCACGGATACCAAAATGAATGTCCAAGCATTTTCATGATGAATGTTCAATCTAGTCATGTATGAAAAAGGACAAGCAAATATTATTTACAAAAAAGATTATAATGACTCAATGATGATGATGATGGCTAATATTCATTGAGTGTTTACTATGTGCCAGGCACAACGCTAAACAAATGACCTATATTATCTTATTTGATCCTCAAAACAAGCACATGAGATATGCACTATTTTTTTTTTCTTTTAAGTTTTTGTGGATACATAGTAGGTGTATATATTTATGGAGTACATAAGATGTTTTGATACAGGCATGCAATATGAAATAAGCACCTCATGGAGAATGGAATATCCATCTCCTCAGGCATTTATCCCCTGAGTTACAAATAATTTAATTACATTCTTTATTTAAAATGTATAATCAAGTTATTATAGACTGTTGTCACCCTGCTGTACTATCAAATAGTAGGCCATATTCATTTTAACTATTTTTGTACCATTTACTATTCCCACCTTCACCCAGTCCCCCAGCCTCTGGTAACCATCCTTCTATTCTCTATGTCCATAAGTTCAATTGTTTCAATTTTGGAATCCCACAAATAAGTGACAACATGCAATATTTGTCTTTCTGTGACATAATGATCTCCACTTCTATCCATGTTGTTGGAAATCACCGAATCTTTTGTATGGCTAAATAGTACTCCATTGTGTATATGTACCACATTTTCTTTATTCATTTATCTGTTGATGGACACTTAGGTGGCTTCCAAATCTTGGCTATTGTAAACAGCACTGCAGTAAACCTAGGACTGCAGGTTTCTCTTTGATATACTGATTTCCTTTCTTTTGAGTATATACCCAGCAGTGGGATTGCTGGATCATATGGTAGCTCAATTTTCAATTTTTTGAGGAACCTCCAAACTCTTTTCCAGAGATATACCCTATTAACATTCCCATTATATCAGTAATGTAACTGGAGTTAAAAGGGGCTAAGTTACTTGCCCTAAGTCTTAAAGTTAATATGAGGTAAAGCCAAGATTGAAATCAAGTTTGAGACCACAACCCATGCTGCTAACTCTTGTATTACACACAGATATATGCAGTAAAAAGGGATAAGGCATTTGATCAGAATGGGGAGAGAATGAAGCATAGAGAAGAATGGCATCCCTGAGAGTCACAATGAAAAAATAAGCAAACATAGGTTTAGCTTTGATACTAAGTAATAAGTGGATGTTTGGGATGTTACATAGGAGTTGTTAGGAAAATTGTCCTGAAAATAGTTGGATTCATGTCACAAAAGGCTTGAGACCATCACCTTCAAGTGCACTTTATCTGTCTATAAACACGTGTTTAATAGTATTACCCACCATTTAGGGCTACGATGTAGAGAATGCAATGAAGATACTGAAATCCTTGAAATATCCTGCCATTCCCTGCTCACATTCATCACCAAGTCCTAACATTTCTAAGTCCAAACTACATCTCAAATGCATCCCATTCCCTCCATTCCATTGCCTGCGCCCTAGTCAAAGCCTCTCATTTCCTGTCTAGACTTTCATGGCAGTCCCCTGAGTGATATCTTGTGCCCAACTTGCCCTTCTACATCCCAGCACAGTCTCCACCCACGCTACAATCAGAGAAAACCCTTCTTAAAACACTAATGTAATTATACCACTTATCTGATTAAGAACTTCACACTTCTGATAAAATCCAAGAGCATGTAACATGATACCAAGCCCTGTTGGTCAGGGATAGCCAAGCCCAAAGCATCCTCCAGAAAACTCTTCTTCTTGACTGCTACTCATTCATTTTACTCCAGCCTTCTTCAGTGTGATGAGTATTTCAAGACCCCATCCCAAGCTTTCACTCACATCATTTTCTCTGCTGTGGTTCCCTCTCAGACTCTTCCTTTAGCTAAGACCTATTTAGCCTTCTTGGATTTATCATCCTATCCTTGAAGTGGCCCTCCCTCCTTTTCCGTCTAGATGCTGATCTCCCTCAGAGCCTGCCTCTTCTTCATATCACTTACCGCAGTTTGAACTTACAGAATCCTTTGAGTAATTATTTGTCCAAAAACTTCTACTCCCTCGTCTAATGTAATCAGAGCGGAGAACTTGTCTGGTGTGGGCTCCTCATGTGTCTCTAATGCCTGAGTGGCACCAGGTACAGCACCTGCTGCATGGAAGTTACTTCATTTTATTTTTGTTGCTATAACAGAATACCACAGACTGGGTAATTTGTAAAGAAAAGCAATTATCACTCAAAATTCGGGAGGCTGAAAGGTCCGAGAGCATGGCACTGGCATCTGGGGATCCCATCTCAGGGTTGAAGGACAAAAGGCAAAAGTGAACATGCAAGACAGCGGGAGAGGAAGGAGACCAAACTTTATCCCTTTATCACAAGTTCTCTCTTTGGGAGGCTGAGGTGGCTGGATCACCTGAGGTCAAGAGTTGGAGACCAGCCTGGCCAACAGGGCAAAACCCCATCTCTACTGAAAATACAAAAATTAGCCTGGCCTGTTGGTGAGCCCCTGTAATCCCAGCTACTCAGGAGGCTGAGGCAGGAGAATCAGGAGAATTGCTTGAACCTGGGAGGCAGAGGTAAAAGTGAGCTGAGGTCGCACCACAGCATTCCAGCCTGGGTGATAGAATGAGACTCAGTCTCAAAAAAAAAAAAAAAAAAAAAAAGGAAGTTTACTCTCTAGATAACTAACCCACTCCTGAGCTGAGGCATTAATCCATTCATGGGGAGATGGGGAGAGAACCCTCACAGCTCACTCACTTCTTAAAGGCCCCACCTCTTGATATTACAATGGCAATTAAATTTCAACATGAGTTTTTGTGCCGACATTCAAACTGAAGAAGTGTATGAAAAACACTTGTGAATGCATGATTGATTGACTGAATGGATGAGCAAATAAATGCTGGAAATCCTACTTGAAAAACACATCTAGAACCCTAGAGCCACCTTGCTCCTCACCAATAAGGAAATTCGCAGTAATCCTAAGCCCCCTGGAGTGGATATGGCTTTTGAGAAAAGCAAAGAGTCATCAGGGGCAAGGCTTGAGAGACAAGCAGTTGACCAGTCCAGAGGAGGTCACTGGAACTGCCAGTCCGGGGCCATAGAGTACAGCAAATGGTTATGCTGGGGTGGTTCCAGCAGGACTCTGATATGGTGTATGCACAAAAGAGGAATGTGGAAATATTTTAACAGTGGCTTTCCTAGAAAATCATTTCAAAGGCAAACACTCCATCTGTATGTATGATAATCTGGAAGGTTTGATGAACATCAGGCTTTTGATTCTTATTATGAAGTTGCCTTTCACATAAACTGCAATCCTGTGTCTCTGGATACCATATTATGTCAGCTGCTATAGGGGGCTGTGCCTCCATCTATCTCTCCTGCCCAAATTAACGTGTTACATGAGGTGTTCATTGGCAGAAAATGTCTAAAAGCCTACATTTGATTATAAAGTGAAGAATTATAAAGGGCAATTTGCAGTAATGTTTCTGGTGTTGTCTGTGCAGGGATTTGCTCATGGGAGATGAATCAGTAATTTCCCTACATATTATCCCTGATGTTTTTGCTATAGGCAGCTGTCAGGACTGCCAACTGGCAGCTCACGGAAGCCTTGCTCTCACCCGGAGACAGAACAATCCCTGTCACATGCAGCCAGCTGTGGGCACACAATCTCTGTCTGTTGCTGGATCACAGCAGCTAAAACAAAGGCCTCAGAGGGCACGTCTATAATGCAGAAAGCTGCTCTTGCTTTGATTGTCTCTATCTGCTCTGGAAAGACACCTGAATATCCCACAAAATAGAGCACTCTAAACAAAGAAAAGCAGTGGTCATTTTCAGATGGAAATAAGCTATAGTCATATGCTGCATAATGACATTTTGGTCAAAATGGACCTCATAGATGATAGGACAGTGGTGCCATAAAGTCATAATATGATATTTTTTCTGTACCCTTTTTTACACTAACATCTGTTTAGATACATAAATACTTATACTTACCATTGTATTACAATTACATACAGTATTCAGCACAGTAACCTGCTATACAGGCTTATAGCCTAGAAACAATAGGCTACACCATACAGCCTATGTGTGTAGTGGGCTATACCACCTAGGTTTGTGTAAGTACGCTTTATGATGTTTGCACAACAATGAAATCACCAAAAGATGTCATTCTCAGATGTTTCCCAGTCATTAAGGGACACATGACTATATATGCCTTTGTTTTTATAGTGAAAAACCAGGTGAGAGCCTCAAAGTATATTAGATTTGGTATTAGAAGGCCTGAGATCCCAAATAGGCTCTACTATTAAGGCTCTGTATTGTTTGGGGCTAGACTCTTGGTCCGAATCTCATCACAGATAAAATTTGAGGTGAGGGGATGTCATTATAATTTCTCTCATCTGCTGTATTCAACACAATCAGTAGACTGATGGCCCAGGGAGGTAGATTTTTAAATTACATTCCATGGACAAAACAAGTTGGGCATTTGTTTATCTTTTGAACTCTCAATTTCCAAAACTATGGAGTTAATATGACAAAAACAGAAGAGAAACGTAAATGGCCACCATACAGAAAACATGAGAATAAATGTGAACAGATGTAGTTCATCACGACCCTTTGGCTTGTAGAATTTCTCTAGGCAGCCTCAAATGGATTCTATCCCTTGCTTGTTCCCACTTCTGCCGTCTTCTTTGTTCTGGGACGGTCCTTGGTTCTTACTCTTTGGACTTTGGTCTTCACATTGCTGGTTCTTTCAAATGGGACCCTGTGCTCCCTTTAAATAGGCCTTCTGCATGAGTCCTTTAAAATCTATTTCTTTACTCACATTGTTTTTTCTTCTTCTTGGAACATACCCCCTCTCACTCTCGAGCCTCCATATCTCTCAAATCTTGTCTCAAATGGGTTGAATTCCAGCGTTTTCCTTTTCCTACTTGCAACCCCTTCCTCCTTCTTCTAGGTGAGATTTCTGTCATTTATTTCATCTTGGAGCACTATGTCGGAAGCAGTATGACTCTGGATGTGCAGGTCAGAAGACCCACCCTCAAACCTAGCTCCAGTGGCTCCTCGCTGTGCAACTCTGGACAGGTTACTTTGCTTATTTGAACCCCATTTTCCTCTTCTGTGAAAAGGATACAGCACTATTTACATTAATGGATGCTGTAAGGTTTAAATGAGACAACTTATAAAAGTGTCTGATGCATAAAAGTTCTTAGTAGCTGACAGTTTCATTTTCCTCCTGTCTTTTGTGGCACTTTCATTGTTTTATTTTGCAACATAGCTTTTGAGCCATCCCTCTTTTTTTCCACTGCTAAGGTATAAGCTCTTTGAGGACAGGCAAGTTGCTTTATCCAACTTTATAACTCCACAGTAGTTTATAATGAGAAAGAGACATAATAACATTGCATAAATTGGATAGAAAGAGATAAGTAATGTCTCATGAATTAAATGGTACAAACATAATACATAGTGCCACTGCCAGATAGGGACATTGGGGTTGAAAAGAAATAGAAATCTGAAGTTCTCAGGTCCTGCAGTGACACTGGTTGAGTGGTAAATAAAAGAAAAAAGGCCCATGCCTCTCTCACCCACACGAAACACAAATATTCCACCCATTTTAATCAGGGCCTTAGCTAACGCATTATATACATTTCTTTCATTCTTAGCCTCCTTCTAAAACAGTCACAATAGCCCACTATAAAGAACCATTCACACACCCTACTCATTCCTTCTTCTTCTCATACCATACAAATACATGAAACCAAAAATGCCAGCCCCTGCAGGATTTTGCAGAGTGACCTTTGCTATTTAGTGGCAAAATTTCCTCATACGCCCTCAGCAAGTCTTTGACTCATGTGCTGAGTGAGCCCTCTTCCATGGAACTACGGGATTTTCCAACACATCCAATGTCCCTCGCTGTACCTTCAGTGTCACATGCATCTATTTAATTGAGAAGACCTACCCATGCTTCCTATGGTGAAGGGCAAGAACACTAGCACAGCAGCGAGTCCATCGTTTTGTGCATGTAGGGAATTTTAGACATTTGGACTTGGGTGTGTGGATGGACTAAGGTAGAAAAGGAAGTAAAGGTAATTGCTAATAGCAGTCACCAGAATCTGGGTTAATTCATTGTCATTTCTTTGAAATAGATTTTAATCGCCTATTCCCTTGATATTGGGTGGGAGAAAAAATAGTGAGATTAAGTTCATGTTTACAGGGAAAAAGGGAGTGAATAGCCAAATAACTGCACTCAAGACTACCGTTCTCTGGCTTTGATTTTGCTAGTCTTTGTTTACATCTTTTAACAGGAGCTACTCTTGTGACAACATTGGGAAATTTTTTTTAAAAGATGAGATTCCGTGTCTGATTAGGTTGGAGCTATGAAAGTTACCAAAACAGCGCAGAACCTGATGTCAGATGAAAGACACATCACCTACTGCATTTTCTACTTAAAAGCAGTTTGACCTTGGAGAAGTGACTTAATTTCTTGCAGTCACCGTTTCCCTTTAATGAAGATTTAAAAGTAAAAACAAAGTCTACCTTCTTATAAACATTTAAGACAATGAATGCAGAATACTTAAAAGGCAGCAGGCATAGTGGGCCCTCAGGCAGTGGTGGCTACCCCCAATCTTTTAATTTTTTTGATTATTTTTTAGTCTGAGTCTGGAAAGGTTAAGAATAATGGAAATAAAAGGGAGACATCTTCGCAATCTTTCTTTAGGTGACCTTAGTGATTGTGCGCTTTCAGCCCCATTCCAATCCTTCAAAATTCTCCTCTGCGGAGAGCTGAAAGTCTGCAAATGACAATTCCGGGTTCCAGTTCCAGCTGGCTTTCCATTAGCTCCTGCCAAGCGGGGGCGCTGCCGGCAGATTGGAAGGCTGGGAGAGGTCGCGCTGTGTTTAGCTTCCTTCTTTCTGTCTGCTTGCCAGCCGCATCTTTGGCGGTGAAGGCATCCCCAGGGGCTGGAGGCACAGCAGTCCCTGGATGAAGTCCCTGGATGCCTGATCTCACAGAACGATCCTAACAACAGCACGGTGCTGGTGGGCTCAGAGCAGGGGACTTCCATGGCCGTGTGTGGTTCTGCAGTGTTCTAGCAGGGGTGATGGCAGTCACACCGTTCCTCGGCTGCACAGTGATTGTGGGCTCTGGGTACCATTATCCTAACCATCTCCCCTTTCTTCTTACAACCCAGGAACGGTAGCAACTTCCTGGAGTTACAAATGTGGGGTCATCTACCCCTCTCCGCTTTTGTAAAAATAGATTTTATTCTTTAGTGTAGCTTCAGGTTCACAGCAAAATGGAGCGGAACAGAGTGTTCCCGCGTACCCATTGTCCACACTCTTGCACAGCCTTCCCCACCGTCAGCATCCCGCACCAGATAGTACATTTGTTACAACTGATGAGCCTACACTGGTGCATCATTATCATCCAAAGTTTCTAGTTTGCATTAGGGGTCACTCTTGGTGGTATATATTCGATGGGTTTTCACAAATGTACTATGACATGTATCTGCCACTGCAGCATCATGCAGAGTAATTTCACTGCCCAAAAAAAATGCTCTGCGCTCCACCTATTCGTCCCTCCCTCCCTCTTTTTTTTTTGAGATAATCTCACTCTGTCACACAGGCTAGAGTGCAGTGTCGCAATCTCGGCTCACTGCAACCTCTGCCTCCGGGTTCAAGTGATTCTCCTGTCTCAGCCTCCCGAGTAGCTGGGATTACAGGTCGGATCGGACCTGCTATGCCATAAACGTTTCCTGTTGTTGTTGTTGTTGTTATTCCTATCCTTTCATTGCAATCTTCAGATACCCCCTTTTGTTCCTCATCTTGGTTGTGGTAAAACCCATCCAGAGATCACGTTCAGGTACAATGAGTTTGTATTCAAACTCACATTCACTCCGACTCAGGAGCAAGTTCCTAACGCTGGCGGTGAAAGCAGATCCTTTCAGTGGAGAGCTCTTAGCTCATTCCCAGCCCAATGCACATTGTTTCTGGTCCCTGAATACTTTCAGTTAATGCATCCGCTTCTGTAGGCACTGAGAAGCTCAGGTAAAATGGGGGCGGGGTGGGCGGTGTCTCTTTTTGTTTGTTTGTTTGTTTGTTTTTATAATAGAATTGGTTTATTTCAATCACCAAGCAGTTTCCATTAAACTGAGCTGAATTCCATAAAGACAGCCACAGCTTTGCTTGGCATTTTTTATTTTGTGTCACCAAACAAAATGCTTAATTATACTTTCCCATTGAAAATTTGATAGTTTCCTGTTGATTCTCACCTACATATCTAGATTCCTCACACCACAATTCTTTTGAAGGCAAACACTTTTTTGTTGTTGTTTTTTGAGAAAGAGTCTCGCTCTGTCGCCAGGCTGTAGTGCAGTGGTACGATCTCGGCTCACTGCGACCTCTGCCTCCCAGGTTCAAGTGATTCTCCTGCCTCTGCCTCCCAAGTAGCTGGGACTACAGGCATGAGCCACCACATCCACCTAATTTTTGTATTTTTGGTAGAGACAGGGTTTCACCATGTTGGCCAGGATGGTCTCAATCTTTTGACCTTGTGATTCGCCCACCTTGGCCTCCCAAAGTGCTGGGATTACTGGTGTGAGCCACCATGCCTGGCCACAAATACTGCTTTTTGGCTTTCCAGTCACCAACCTGTATTCAGCTTCCATTTCTCCACTTATAACATGGCAGCAGCTCCCAAATGGTTCTCATGCCCCCTCTGGCTTCCCTTGGATCTTTCCTGCACAGCCACCTGGTTCCATCCCTCTAGATTTTGATGTGTAGATATGACCTTGTCTCTCCCATGCTATGGTTCTCAGCATAAAGTCTCATGCCCCAAAAGCTGTTAATCTCCTACCACTTCCCTATGTTCACCAAACTACTCAGGCTACATCCATTTATCCTTTGTGGCTCCTACTTCTTCATCCTTTAAGATATGAAGTGAGGCTTGAATTTTGTTTCTGCTGCAAATCCTTAGATGACAGTCCCTTCTCCCCCTAGTAAGTAGCGATTCTTTCTCTCTGTGCTTTAAACACTCTGCATTTTCACAAGTTATAACACTTGTCCCATTGGGTCATAAACTTTTGTTTTTGCATCTGTGCCTCTGTTTACCTGAGACAGCCTTGAGAGCAGAAAACATATCTCAGATTCATCAATGCACCCCTAGAGACTAGCAAAGCCAAAGGCATATAGTCAGAGAACTGGATGGTTGAGTGGGCAAAGCATTCAATATTTTATATAAGTTGCCTTGCGTTTACTGAAAGGCCAGATTCTAGGCTCTTGCAGGCGTATACATAAGTGGGAGAGACACTTTCTGCTACTAACAAGTATATGCTGTAGAAGAAGAGGTAAAGTTGCACAAATATCTTCAGTGCAAGACTGCATGGGAGAAAGAGCAAAGGTAGAGGGGAAGTAGCTCCCACATGGCCAGAAGTGATCAATGAAACCAAGGTTATCATTTAATCCCAGAACTGGATAGTTACATTTCCAGAGAAAGGCTGTCTTGGGTTCCTTGCGTCCCACTGCAGGTGAGGCAGAGATGAACTTTTCATTGAAAAATGATTGTGCAACCATCACATTCTTGATTCTTCCAGCTACAAATTCCCAAAATGCAAATTTCTGTGGGCTGAAAGGTGCTAGAAAATGAAATTTCTTGGAAAATTCACTGGAGATTCTCCATGAAAATTAACATGTCCAATTTTCTTTAGGTAGCATATATTAGATAACCTTATTATCCCTCCTCAGTAATTACAGCCTTTGGGTTTTTTGAGCTAAAATTACATAAAGGTAAAATGGAATCTTAGAATTGTATTACTAGGAGGAAATGAGAAAAGACTCTATGGATATTTCACTGACTGCATTTAAATGTAAAAATGTAGTGGATACATACACACACACGCACACACACTCACTCAAATCTCAGACTTCGCGTATTCATTTTCTGTTGCTGCCATAACAAATTACCACAATGCAGCAGTTTAAAACAACAGCTGTTTATTATCCCACAGTTCTGTGTGGCACAAGTCCGGGCGCAGTATGACTTAGTTGGGTCTTCTGCTTAGAATCTCACAAGGCCAAAACCGAGGTATCAGCAGGACTGTGCTCCTTTCCGAAAGCTCTGGAAGGTAATCTACTTCCAAGCCCTTCAGATTGCTGGCTGAACTGAGTTTGTGCAATTGTAGCCCTGGAGGTCCCATTTCCTGGCTGACTGTCAGCTGGGAGCCCATCTTTGCTATTAGAAGCTGTTTGTCTACCTTCTCTGCTCTCCATAGGGTACCCTTTCAACAATGGTGGGCCAAGTCTCCCTCACACTTTAAATCTCTCTGACTTCTGTTGCATTCTCTGACCTCAAACTGAAAAAGTACTCTGTTTTCAAGGTCTCATGTGATATGGTTGGGTCCACCTGGATCATTTCCCTATGTGAAAATCTACAACCTTAATCACATCTGCAAAGTCTCCTTTGCCATAGACTGTAACATATTCACAGGGATCTGACTGTGGGCGTCCTCGGATTGCTAGTATTCTGCCTGATGCACTATAGATATTTGTAGTTCACCATTGTATTAATGTGCGAAGATTACTCAGTCAATTTGATTTTTATTTATATATGGAGATCAATCAGACAGACTTAAGATTCCTGGCTTAATTATTATCTATTCAAACCAAGACAAATTATTTAGTCTCCTTGAAGCTTGGTTTCCTTATTAGTACAACAGGATATGTTCCACTTTAAAAGCAGTTTTAAGAAATACAAGAGATGATGAATGTAGTAGACTCAGGAGTATAACAGATGCTCAGTAAATTTTTTTTTTTTTTTTGAGACGGAGTTTTGCTCTTGTTGCCCAGGCTGTGGCACAATGGCGCAATCTCGGCTCACCACAACCTCTGCCTCCTGGGTTCAAGCGATTCTCCTGCCTCAGCCTCCTGAGTAGCTGGGATTACAGTTATGCACCACCACGCTCAGCTAATTTTATATTTTTTGTATTTTTAGTAGAGATGGGGTTTCTCCATGTTGATCAGGCTGGTCTTGAACTCCTGACTTCAGGTAATCTGCCCACCTCAGCCTCCCAAAGTGCTAGGATTACAGGTGTGAGCCACCATGCTCAGCCACAGTTCTTAAAGATACTTAAGTGTCCATTCATTCTCATACCTAGTCAATACACCTACTGAACACGTGCAGACACTAACACGTAGTAGTTGACTCTACTCAATATGCCTGACACTTTTCAAGAAATATATTCATAAAGATTCCAGGGCCAATGACAACATTTTTATTTTCTCATGCCAAGACAGAAGGCAAAAGGAAGCCCCTTTGAGAAATAGGGATATTATTGTCTGAGTCTGAGACTGTCAGTACTTCCTGCATTGCTAAATGACTTAGTCCACTTCCAGTATCTATAAATATAGATGACATCTGAGAATGCTGCAGCCCTTTGATTATTACCTTGTGTTTTTGTGGTGGCCAAAAGTAGTCACCAGTGAACCCATATGCTTGAATAGTAGGGAATAGAGCTACAAAATCAATCTAATGGTAGTAAGTAAAAGAGTACCTCATAGGACAATGCTTGTATATATTAAAATAAAAGTTGAAGCCAGGTGTGGTGGCTCACACCTGTAATCCCAGCACTTTGGGAGGCCGAAGCAGGTGAATCACGAGGTCAGGAAATTGAGACCATCCTGGCTAACATGGTGAAACCCTGTCTCTACTAAAAATATAACAGTTAGCCGGGTGTGGTGGCAGGCGCCTGTAGTCTCAGGTACTCGGGAGGCTGAGGCACAACAATGGTGTGAATCTGGGAGGTGGAGCTTGAAGTGAACCGAGATCGGGCCACTGCACTCCAGCCTGGGTGACAGAGTGAGACTCAGTCTCAAAATAAATAAAAATTTAAAAATTTAAAAATAAATAAATAAATAAATAATGAGCAAGCAAAGTTCTAAGGGAATAGATCAAACATCCAAATTGAGTTTGATTTCCTTTTTTCCCCTATTGATACCTCATAAGATTATATATATCACAAGACTGTCAGCAATTATGAAAATATTATATAGTTTTAAAATATTTTGCAAATATTTATTATCAGGTGTCTTTTCTTTACCATCCACAATATGCATTTTTAAATGCTCTAATTTCTAAAATCATTGCAGAAATTCTGAAGAGCAAACATAAGGAAAGCAAAAAAGTATTTAAAAAACAAAAAACCATTGCCACTCCAGGTGTCACTTGGTGTTCAGAGTTAGAAATTAAGCCTTTCACAAAATGGCTAGAGAGTTTGCAATGGGTGCCTTCTCTGTGCAAAACACCATGTAGCAATAACCAAGTATGATTGTCTCTATTATATGTTAACCATCGTTGACTTAACATGTTAACATTTTCCCTGGATTATTACAGATGCAAGATTTCAAGTCCCACCACTTGCTAAAAAGCCTCTCTTATTTGCCTGTGCTTCTTTTTCTCCCTGAACCAAGAACAGAGTTACCACCCACATGTATGGTAGTGACTAGCTCACACTTATTTAGAGGCTGGGTGGGAGGAGGCGAGGAAGGAAAGCGGGCCGCCGTTCTCTGCCTTTGTATACAATATACAAAACCAAACTAGTTTCAAAAGCATGCATAGAAAATAAGTGGAAATAAAAGATTGGAGCCCCCCCCCACCCAGTTCAGAAATACAATATCATAAATACACAGATTTGTTTTGTTTTGCAAAAACAAAACAAAAAATATAAGCACAAATCTCACATTTCTATTCTTCCAATTTAACTGACTCCGGAATTTGGTGAATTACACCACATGAAGAACAAGCCCACTCCAACTGTTTTGTTTCCATTTTATCACTTGTAGGAATGATTGAGTCAGACATCTTAGTTGACTTCAATTCTCTGTAATTCGTTCTGAATTTTTAAAACTAATTCCTTGACAGATGATTGATTGTTCATAGCTTTTAAAGAAAAAAATAATATGAGTCAAATCCCTCTCTGTAGCTACTTAGTTAATTCTAAGATATGGGAGGTACTGATTTAGTGTAAGAGTTGGTAAACTAAGAAAAGGTGCTATTATATATATCAATAGTAGTTGACATATTCATTCTGCAATATTCATAAGTGCTAGGTCTTGCTCCTCTAAGAATATTGAGAACTATTTGTGTATGACCCTTTGTAATGTATAAAGCACTTTCACATGTACGTGCCACCACAATACATAATGTGATATATATTTATATATATATTTCACTATACCAGTTTTAAAGATGAGAAAACTGAAGCCCAGAGGTTTTAGATGACTCAGTCCCTGCCAGTCAAGATTCTAACCAAGTTTTGTGTGATGCAAAGCTTGAGTTCTCCATCTCTGTGCTGTGCCACCTTCCCAAAGGATTTTTCTCTTCTTTCCCCCATGCCTTACTGCTTGCTCTCTTCCCTCCCACCCACCTGAGAGGAGGAAGAATCCCTTTTCACTGCAGAGGGACCAGTGACTACCCACTTTCTCCAAGCCCAAGAATGTTCACTCTATTACCTCCTCATTCTTCCTTGCTTGGAACTCACAGAGTAATGGGAAGATTTTCAGGATGAGTTAGACTGCCTCGTGCCAAAAACAAGACGTGGCTTAAAATTACCTTCCCTTGATTATTCTAAGTACATTAAAGCTCTAGTTATCACACCTGTGTAACAAAGAATACCAAAATGCAGTGGCCTCAGTGTGCGCATGCACACACGCGCGCGCGCACACACACACACAATTTCATTACGCTCCTAGATTCAGTGGGTAAGGAATTCAGACAAGGCAGAGTGGAGAGGTTTTGTTTCTGCTTTGCAATGTCTGATACTTTGGCTGGAAAGATTTGAATTGTTAGGGGAGGGGTAGGGAAAGGAGGGTTGACTCTGTGGCTGGAGGACTGGAATCACCTGGAACCATCTCCTGCCATGCGTGTCTATGGATTGAGGCCACCTGTGGACTGGGACCTCGGCATAGCTGTTAGCTGGAATTTCTGCATGTCACCTCTGCATGTTGTCTCTGCACAGGAAGGTCTGGGCTTCCTCTCTGCATGACAGTTAGATTTCAAGGGCAAATATCCCAGGGAGGTCATGTGGAAGCTGCATGGCGTTTTGTGATCTAGCCTCAGAAGTCACTTGATATCACTCCACTTCAGTCAGAAACGTGTCTCGATTCAAGGGTAGGGAGCACAAATGCCACCTCCTCAGTGGGAAAAGAGTCACAGTTACATCTTAAGAAGAACATGTGGGATGGGGGTCATGGTTATGATTATCTTTGAAAAATATAACCTGCTATATTATTACTTGAAAAGGTGACTTAATTACATCTGTTTCTTCTATAAAAATTCATCCCTTTACCTACTATAATCTGACTTTTATCTTTACTATTCTGTCCACAACTACCTTGTGATCCACAATCATCCTTTGGTCTAGTCCTACTGAGATAGTTGCATTTCTTCCCTGAACACTAAACACCGTGTTGTTTCACACCTCCTCACCTTGGGACACTCCAGTGACTGCTCACAGAGTCAAAGCAAAATCCATCAACATTTCTTAGAAATAGGCTACCCAATACAGCAGTCACTAGCCACAGGGGACCATTTTCATCTAAATTAATTACAATTAAATACGATTGGCTGAGCATGGTGGCTCATGCCTGTAATCCTATCACTTTGGGAGGCTGAGGCTGGTGGATCACCTGAGGTCAGGAGTTCAAGACCAGCCTGGTCCGCATGGTGAAACCCCGTCTCTACTAAAAATACAAAAATTAGCCGGGCATGGTGACGGGTGCCTGTAATCCCAGCTGGGAGGCTGAGGCAGGAGAATTGCTTGAACCAGGGAGGCACAGGTTGCAGTGAGCTGAGATAGCGCCACTGTACTCCATCCTAGGCTAAAGAGTGAGAATCCTTCTCAATAAATAAATAAATACAATTAAATATTAGTTCCTCATTTACTTTAGCTGTATTTCAAGTGTTCAATAGCTAAACATGATTAGTGGCTACCCTATTAGCTAGAGTAGAACATTTCCATTACCACAGAAAGTTCTATTGGAGGGTACTATCTAGAATCCATTTAGGGCAATGATTTTTAAACCTTTTACTCAAGGAAATTGTATATGGAAGGCTATCATACAGAATGGATATAAGTGAAATCCTCCAGTTGAACTAAAGTAGGGGGACATGGAGATCTTTGCCACATATTATCTCTAAGACATGCCTTTGAAAATTTAGAGCTCCACAGAGAAAAACAGAAAAACAATAGAGGAACCCACCTAGCCCATGTAAATCAGAACTCAACCATACTCACAGGCATGAAAATCAGATACAATCAAAAGAAAAAATGATTCATATCGAATTAAGATCCTGCTCGTGTCTTACCCAACTTATCTCAGACACATCTTCTTGTATTCACTCTAAATACAGCAAGATAGAAACATTCTAGGTTAAAGTATTTCCCAAAGGACAACTTTGCTAGAAGCCTTGTTCCCCATGGAAAAGCCACACCAGGTTCCTATTAGGACAAGGAGCTAAAATAGTCGTTACTACTTCAAGTGATGAAGTTACAGAGTCAGACCATGTGCTTCTCTGATAAAGAGGCTGAGTTTCAGAGGGCAAGGAACACAGGGGACTTGGGAAGAAAGAAGTCACTGAATATTAGGGGAGGGTCTGACTCAGCCATGAAAACCTTGAAAAGGAGGTTATAAAATAACACCATGAGAATTATGAGCACATTAGAGAGTTATCTGTGACTGTAACTTTCTCACTCTCTCGTGTCTTTCCAGTCTATCCTTGTTTTGTTCCCTTGGCATTCAGCTTGTTTTTCCTCCTCCTCTTCTCAGATCTTGGCATCTCAGATCTGTAATCACAGGACCCCTGCCCTTTCCCATTCTGTAGATTTGCAGCTCATGGTCATTCTTCTCCATAGGGCCCCACCCATTCCAGGCAGACATTTCAGAACCCTAGCTCCAGCTTACTCTCACCCCAGTGGTACGCTGGGCTAGCTTAGTTGCCAACTCCACAAATCCTAAGGAGGCTGAAGGTCAGAAGTCATATAGAAAAAGTGCAAAAGAGATAGGTAGACTTGTTCACATGGACAAGTATTGCCATATAAAATCCCTATAGATTCACTGTTTCTCAACATGCCCTAATATTCATTGAGCCAAATTTTGTCAAGAGCTTTATATGTATTAATTTTACATATTTTGTCTTTAAATCATGCAGGGTAAATATCGTTATATATTGTAAAAATACAAGTATCTGAGAAGTCCATTAACTTGTCCCAAGGTTACACAGCTCATAAGATGACAAGAATCCAGGATAACATCTTGTATTTGACTGTAAATCCCATGGTTTTCCCATTCTATCATGATCAATTTCATAAAGCAAGGCACATTGCCCAACTTGGATCTACTGATTAATTTTCATAAGACCTTACAGTTGATTAACCATCATGGCAACCTTTTTACTGAAAGAAGGAAGTAATTTCCAGACCGAGGCCATCCCTTTTTTTGAAGAACAGCCCTGTTGCTTCGTCAGCCCCTTAAAAAATGCCTTCGGTGTGGGTTGATCTCCAAGTTTTGACTTTCAGGAAACTGGCTTAAGATGAGGATGCCAGCACCCCCAGTTGAGTGACTGTGATGGAGTTCATCAGTGCTGGGACAGGAGAGGCTCGTTCTCTGTCTGTCAGGGTGTGTTTTTCCTCTTCACTCACACTCTGAAACTGAAGAGTCCTTGAGCCCTAGGCAAGTTTGCGTTGGCAATTGGATACTTGAGTCAAGAAGAGCTCAATAAGGTCCTCGCTTTGGGGCTGGAGAAGACCTTGGCAGTCATCTAACTCTACCTTCTCACTTTGTAGAGGAGAAAAGGGCTGTCTAAGGTCACCATGTGAGCAGCAGTCATATCTATCATCCCAGCCTGTGACTCTTAAAAAGAGGATGTTTTATACCATTCAGACCACCTCCACACAAAGTGTGAGAGGGCTCTTCTGAAAACTGAAGTTTTTCTGACATTATGTTTTTTGGCAGTTATGCTGTGTAACACAAAAGAGCGTGTGCTTTGTAGTAAGACAGATATGACGGAAATCAAACACAACAGATCCCCATGTGTGATTTGAAAACTTAATTTCTTTATCCGTTCAAGAGGAAGAAGAATATCTTCCTAATACATTTATTGTGATGATTTTTTAAAAAGTAATTTAGGCAAAGCTTTGTTCATACAGGAAGTATATGAACATCCAGTTGAATAAGTATCTGTGTTCTACCCATTCATTTTAATGTGATTCTGTAACCCACAGAAGAGTTCAAGTACTTCTTCCCTAAAACATGTCTTGGTTTATTTTGAATTTAATTTGCAGCAAGATCACATGTAGATTAAATTATTTACTGAAAAATAATTATTGAGATATGACCACATGTCAAGCTCTATTCAAGCAATTGGAAATACAGAAGTAAATGGAAAAAAAAATCCTGTTGCCATAGAGCTTCCATACTATCAGGAGGAATTCAATGATAAAATACTAAAGTCAACCAAGAGTTTGTTGAAAAGAGAAAGTTATGGAGGAAAATACATCATGGGGAGGGGAACCATGAGTGCAAATGGAAGCTGAAATTTAAAATAGGGCGAGTTGAGCTCACCTTGAAGAGGCTGAGGAATGAGGAACGAGTCATGTTGGTGTCTGGTGAAAGAGCATTTAGGTAGAGGGTGCAGCCCATGCAGACTGTTGGAGGCGGAGGTTGCCTGTTGTGTGTGAAGATAGGCAGTGGTCAGATATGACAGGAGCCATACTGGATCACATGAAGATCACAGTTTAATTCTTACTAATGCCAAATTACTCATTCTTACTAATTTAGAGCTTTAATATTTAGTGCCACAGGATTAATATTGGAAGAAATTCTTAGGGAGTTTTGAGTCTGACATCTACAGAGTCTGAGCCTCCTGAAAGGGAAAGGCAGTTTGTCACTGGCAGAACCAGGAGTAGAACAGAGGCTCTCTGAGTATCAGTCTATTCCATTTGGGTCTTCCCTAGACATGCAAATGTTAACATTAAAAATCTGTGCCCAGGCACTGCACTCCAGCCTGGGCGACAGAGCTAGACTCCGTCTCAAAAAAAAAAAAAAAAAAAAAATCTGTGCCCAGGAACCAGCACATTTCTGGCACTGAAGTGTGTCTTGTCTTTTAATAATGTGTCTAACACATGTCCGTTTTTGTGCTAGAGAAGACGTGGTCCATGGTTTGGAGCTCACAGATCACTGGAGAAAATGGATGTAAACACTCTGCATATATTTACTGAATGCCTGTTTTGTACCAGGAGCAGGGAGCACAAAACATAAGCCTAGAACTCAAGGAGTTCACAGTTATCAGTGAAACAGAGATTACAACAGATACTTCATGAAGTTAGTGTGAAGTTAATTAATACAACATCTTATCTAGTGATACTCAGTAAATAATAGCTTAACCCCTCTCCTTACTGCCATTACCAGCAGGATGTCAATAGATCAGACAACATATTTATGTGGTAGCCTCTGAACACCACAAGTAAACCATAGACTACATTACTAGTGCTGTTAATACTTTAAAGTTGCAAAGATGGAAATTAAAATACTAACTACCAATTTTTGAGTATCTACCTGGTGCCTATTGCACTATATATTTTATATGCAGTATCCTTTTCCACAAAACAATCTTCTAAGGGAAATATGGTTGTCTCTCTGCTACAGAAGGAGAAGTTAGTTCTTCAAAGTGTAAGTGAATGTTTCAAGAATACACCATGTCATCTGTGCTATTTGTGAAATATACACCCATCAACACTGATTTGCTTTAACATGGTTTCAGCCCAGGCACACCCAGGAATACCATTAAATCTGCATAGGATTCATGCTGAATTTAAATGCACAGGAGGAAAAAAGATGGGGAGGAGAAAAGACACTAACAACTCCCCAGAAAGTTAGGAATATAGTCAGAAATACAGATGGATCACTCATTATTAGGATTTCTCTTTCTCTTTTTATAGGACATTCAATTTGTCAGATAGGAAAAGGTAAAGCATTCAGCTGTCTCCCTCCGCTCAGACCAAGCCTGAGGAAATTGCTTCTAGAAGTGCAAATTTGGCTTAAAAGCCTGTGGGCTGACAAAGCTATTTAGACTACAGTAGAAAGCTCTGTTGCCTATTGTGTTGGTGTGAAAGCAAAATTGAGAGGAGATGCTTAGGGTTTATATAAATTGACTCTTCGACAAGTCTAAGTAGAAAGTCTTTGAAAAAACTCAAGAAAAGCTCTCTTTTTGTTGCCTGCTCCCAAAAGTTAAGACTCCAGAGTTCTTCTGGGAAACTCAGGGCCGGCTTGTGCTTGACACTTGTACACAAAGAGTTTGCAAGAGAACAGGACAATATTCATTTATGGCAATCAGACTCAAGTCCAACTTTTTCTCTACCAGTTAAGTAGTGGAGTCATCTGTCATATAATTTACTTCTGGAAGCCTCAGTTTTCTTATCTGTTAAGTGGGTTCTATAAGGTGGACCTAGTGAAATTGCTGTTGGAATTGCAAGGTGATGTGGATAGGGTCCCTCACAGGAACATAACATGCAGTTATTACTATCTTTTTAAAGTTTCCTCTGCTTGAAATGCTGCTACCAGTAGATATCCTTTTAAGAAGTTTTCCTAAATGCCATCCATCTCTTATAACCTACACATAAAACGGTCCATGAAATGGAATTTCTCTGTGTATGAGCCCAGTTGCATTTCATGATATTAACCACCTCCATCTCTCCAATGATTTTGACCATCTCTAACCTGTATTACAGGTATTTGACTGCTTGTCCTTTCTCCTAACAGAAGGTGAACTCATTTGGAGATGGCCAGCCTACAGAGCAGAAATCAAAGCTCTTAACAGATGCTTAATAAGTGGATATTAAATACATTAATGAGTTCACTGATAAGTGTTGCTCCCAAGGGTTAGTGCTTGTTGGCTTTAGATAGATAGTACTTCATTTGCCTCTGTGATTGCACTTAATGTAGCATGTCAGGTATGTATTATTTATGCAAATCTCCCTGCATCCATAAGGACTAAGTGTAGTAACACACCTACTATATCTAGAGCAGTGTTTGCATCGCTGTTAAGATTATTATACAACTGTGAAAAGAGCACCATAATGATTCGATATACTTGCATGGGGGCTTCAGAAAAATTTATTAGCTGCAATTTCTAGATTTGTAGGGAGGCACAAGGACCTGGCAAGAGGTAGACACTTCCCGGGAGAAAGATACAGTCAGAATGTCAAATGCTGAGAACACTGGGCTTGGAAGGCTGACCAGTGGGAGAGGTGGTGCCTGCAAGGATTTAAAAAGTCACACAAGGTGATGAGGCACTGACTCCTGAGGAACATTGGCTGGACACAGAATAGGATTTGTTCAAGTGAATTTTTGTTTTAATGACAATTATTTAAGGGGTAGAATATTGGACCCAGTTTGGGGACACAAATCCAAGAAGGTAAGTGTAATACTGGAGAAATAAAGGTGAACAGTAAGAGGAAAGACTGGAATTCTCAGAATTGTCCTCAGGAGTCTGGACTCATACAAGTTATGAGACTGGGTGTTTGAGCCAAATTCACCTAAACCCCAGACAAGCAAGATGACTCCAAATGACATCTGGGCTGCACATGCATAGAGCTTTTTATACTGTGCAAAACACTTTTATTTAGCACACATTTGTGGGCCCCCACCCTGAACCAGGTCCTTGGCTAAGCGTCGACAATTCAAAGATTAGACACAGTCCCAGCTCGGACTGTGAAGATGCTTCACAGACAGATCAGGCAGATGGTGTCATTGCATATTGATGCACATTCGCTTGAATGTGAAGTAACCATTTGCATTTGTAAGCACAGCAGGCTGTAGAAAGTGGATCAGGAATCTAAGAGAAGAGTAACAGAGGGAGAGGAGGGCTGTATAATCTTGGTGGTTTTGCAAGAAAACCTGACTGGGTGCCAAGGTCAGTGCCATTAGCTCTATTTTGAGGATAAAAAGTGAAACCCCAGGGGATGGAAGTTACTTGCCTAAGGCCCCACACCTCAGTGGTAGCAGTAGAGAGAGAATGCAGAGACAGGTACTCAGCACCAGTATTACCATTAAGTCACTCTTTTGCAAATCCAAGATAACGTGGAAATGAGGGGTAAAGCAAGTGACTTTTACAGAACACCTATTACATGCCTGAGAGTTTCCATTCATTATTGACATTTTTCAGAATACATGCATGAACGCAAGTATGTTCATAAATATGGAAAGGTAATTTTATTATGCTGTTGTTGTTACTAATGCTTAGTTGTTTTTCTTTTTTCTTTGGCTTTCTTCTTTCATACCTTCCACTTCGCATTAAGTCTTCCACATTTTCCTTTATTTTATATGCATTCTTTCACTGAATTCATTCATTCATTCAATTTGCATCATTTACTAGGTACCAGTTATGTGTCAAGTAGTACTACAGTAGACGCTGGGAATAAAACAATTAATAAAAAGAAAAACAGAGATTTTTACCTCCTGCTATTTCTATTCTAATGGGAGGAAGTCAATAATAAACATATAAGTAAATAAAAATATATAATATGTCAAAAAGTAAGTAAGGTGGGGGAAAATAAAGCAGGAGAGTGGGGTGAAAACAATGCAGGGCAGGGGCAGGCAGTGGTGGAAACAGCTGGTATGCAATTTTAAATAGGGTGAGCTGGGAATAGATATACAAATATGTATATCTAATATGTACAGAACTTTTGACGCTGTTTTGCAAAAATAGGCTAATTATAGGCATGCTCGTTCTACTTCTTTCTTTTTTCAGTCAATAATACCTTGTGGAAATCTCTCCGAAGTCGATTGTTTTAGCTGTCATTAGTTCCTTTCAATCCCTCCCTGTATAATAATCTAAAGTGTGAGTGCACCAAATATTATTCAACCATTCACAATTGATGGACATCCTTGCATTATCTCATTTAATCCTCACAAAAGATCAGGCATTGAGTAAGAAACCAATGGACTTGTAGCCAGTGTTTACTTTCTTACAGTACAAATAAAATCTTTTTAAACTTTGATTTCTAATTGACAAACAATAATTGTACGTATTTGTGGGGTACAACGTGATGTTTTGAAATATGTATACACTGTGGAATCATTAAATCAAGCTGATTGACATATCCATCACCTCACATAATTTTTGTTGTATGAGTATTTAAAATCTAATGTCTTAGAAATTTTGAAATGTACATTACATTAACTAGAGTCACCATACTCTGTGCAATAGATCTGAAAAACTTATTCCTCCTGTGTAACTGAAATTTTGTACCCTTTGACCGACATCTCGCCTTTTCCCCCTTGTTCTGTAGCCTCTGATAACCACCATTCTACTCTCCAGCTTTATGAATGTAACTTTTTTAGATTCTACATATACATGAGATCATGGAGTATTTCTCTTTCTGGGCTGGCTTATTTCACTTAGCATAATGTCTTCCAGGTTCATTTATATTGTCACAAATATCAGGAAGATTTCCTTCTTTTTTAAGGCTGAATAGTGCTCCTTTTTGTATACACACAGTCACACACATCATTTTTTTTTTTCTTTTTCATTTTCTTTTTTTTCTTTTTTTTTTTTTTTTGAGACGGAGTCTCACTCTGTCGCCCAGGCTGGAGTACAGTGGCCGGATCTCGGCTCACTGCAAGCTCCGCCTCCCGAGTTCACGCCATTCTCCTGCGTCAGCCTCCCGGACTACAGGCGCCCACCACCTCGCCCGGCTAACTTTTTGTATTTTTTAGTAGAGACGGGGTTTCACCGTGTTAGCCAGGATGGTCTCGATCTCCTGACCTCGTGATCCACCCGCCTCGGCTTCCCAAAGTGCTGGGATTACAGGCGTGAGCCGCCGCGCCCGGCCCATACACACTGTATTTTCTTTATCTATTTGATACAGAAGTACTGGGAAGGGAAGAACATGGTCCCCTTAAATAATATGGAAGCGGGGAAAGAAAGTGCTGAATAGAGGAGGGCGTGGCCCCTGGCTAGGGCTTCACCCTCACGGACCTAGGTGAGGACAGGCATTTCCTGCCGAAATGTTGCATTTCCCAAGACCACCCTGGCCTGCCATACCCCTATCCTGTGCCCTAAACCCCCTGAGACCCTACCAGGCAGACGAGAAGCACATCAGCAGAGGAATACACAAGCAGCGGACGTCCAGAGGAACACACACACCGACAGGCACCGGCATGCCGGCAGGCCACCAACCAGCAGAACCACGCAGTTTGGCTGGGGGAGTCAGAGGGAAAGCCCAGGCCTCTGAGCAGCCTGACTCCAGGGGAAAACTTTCGCACTCCATCCCCTCCTGACTTCTCCCATCTGCTGAGAACTACCTCTGGTCAACAAAACCTTGCACTCATTCTCCAGGCCCACGTGTGATCCGATTCTTCCAGTACACCAAGGCAGGAAGTCAGGGTACGGAAAGCCCTCTGTCCTTGTAACAAGGTAGAGGGTCTAAGTGAGCTGGTTAACACAAGCCGCCTATAGGTGGCAAAACAAAGAGCAAAACTAAAAGAGCACCCTGTAACGCACACCCACTGAGGCTTCAGGAGCTATGAAATTTGCCCCTAGACGCTGCCTTGGGGTCGGAGCCCCACTGCCAGTCTGTATGCTCCCTTAGAGGTTTGAGCAGCGAGGCACTGAAGAAGCGAGCCACATGCCCTGCGAGGAGAACGGGAAACTTTCCCATTCCACATTCATCCACTGATGGACACTGAGGTTGATTCCGTATTTCTGGCTATTGTGAATAGTTCTACAATGAACATGGGAGTGTAAATATCCCTCAAACATATTGATTTCATTTTGTTTGGATGCATACCCAAAGAGGGGATTGCTGGATCACATGATAGTTGTATATGTAGCTTTTTGAGGCAATTCCATTCTGTTTTCCACAGTGACTGTACTGATTGACATTCTTACCAACAGTATATAAGGGTCCTCTTTTCTCCACGTCCTCACCAACACTGGTTGTTTTTGGTATTTTTGATGAAAGCCATTGTAACAGGTAATATTTTATCATGGTTATAATTTGCATTTCTCTGCTGATTAGTGATGTTGGGCATTCTGTTTCTTCTTGGCCATTCATATGCCTTATTTTGGGAAATGAGTGCTTTGAATGTAACCATGCTGTAGGCAGGACTTCCAGTATTGGAGAAAGGAATCTCTCTGTTCTTTGCTTCCCTTAATGTGTTCTCACACTGTTTGTAACCCCATAAACTTGAGGTTTGTTTTGTTCTTTTTTCTTGGATGGAGCTGTTGTATGGACTAGAAGTTGTAAGAATCTAAAATCAAGTAAAACAAATAGCAGCATCAGAAAATGTTTTAGAAGTTAGCTGGTTCACATTCCTCAATTTCTAAATGGGCAAGCCAGAAGCCTACACATAAGAAAGGATTCCTCAAAGTCACACAGGCTGTAACAAAATTCAAAGAATATGTTTGTCTCTTAAATTCTAGTGCCCTGTCCCCTATACTCTTGATACTCAAAGTGTGGTCCATGGACCATCCATACTGGTCTAAGCTGGGCGTTTGTTAGACAAGTAAAATCTCAGCCCTTTCCCCAGACCTACTGATCAGGTTCTGCATTTTGGCAATATCCTAATGTGATTTATTTAGACACTACAGTATGAGAACTCTTCCCAGAGGAAAGGGGAAAACAGAGGATGTCAGCTCACCTAGGGGATGGACAAGAAGTGTGTGTGTTTGGGATCGGGGGCGGGGTGGGGATGTATGCAGGTGTGGGACACCGATGGAAGGGCCTCAGTCTGCTATTGTCTGGAAAGATAGACAACTTCAAAAATAATAATAATAAATAGCTTTACCTCTTCCCCTTTCTTTCACGTGAAATTTGTAAGTAGTATCAAGAGGCTTAAGTATCTTAGATGAGTCCCTGGGATGAGATTTTAGATTCGGCATGAAATTAGGTACACTTAACATTGCTCTTTACCAAATCACAGACCCATCAGAAAGGGAAAACAAAGGAACAATTTGCACTTTTTGTTAATAAAACTCTGCTTTGCTCCTTTGCCCTTGGAGTAGCAGCATGAACAAGGAATTGCAAGAAAATGTGGAGTGGGAGGTAGAAGATCTGTATTTCAGAATAAATGCAGTGCATTTTTGAAAGAAAATTCATTCCTATTTTTCTCAGAAGGGAGATACTCTATTGTTGGGAGGCAAAAGTAAACACTTTTTTTTTCTCCTCTTTCAAATAGCCTGTCATTTACCTTTTAGCATTACACATTCCTAAGGAGAATTTTTACCCCAGAAATAAAAACCTGTGTTCTCTCCACATGAAAAACCCACTTATTTTTTAATGATCTATGTCCTGTCCCAAAGTACTGCTGCTAATAGCATCTCCATTAACCCTTACATTATGAGTTTTATGGTGCTGAAAGTATCTACGCAAATCTAGCCTTAGAAAAGTTATTTTTTGCAAACGTGTGCTAAATTATAACTCCCATATTTTTGAAGCATTCCTTTTGGGTTCCTATATAAATGGTAGGCTGAAAACCTGTTTGTAGGGAAAAAGAAAAAAAGAGAAGAAAGAAAAAAATACCCACAAAAACAAGAACAGAAAACAAGCAACAAAATATTGTTTAAAAATATTTTATTTGGATCTACTCTTCCATCTACTTTGTGCTAACTATATGAGGCTTAGTCGAAACAACAATTTGTCAAGGAAAAGCTTATTATTCTCATAATGGAGATGAAGATTCAGAGTTGAAACAGGTTAATTAACTTGTCACACTGTCAAGCCAGAACCAGAAGCAAAAGCCGCGTATGCACAAGACTCAGGTCTTCACACCACACGGCTCCTGTCCAGGCTGCATCCAGGGCACCTGACTTCCAACAGCCACTATGGAACACAAGGAAATGAAATCCCCTTGGGAGGGAGCAGATGACAAGGCAGGCGAGGGGGCATGGGCGTTTTCCTGGATGGGTCCCTTGGGGTTCTGGGAAACTATGACCACAAATCGGAGGGCCTGCCCAGCATTGTGTAACTGCAGTTCAGAACCAGAAAGTTCTCCTTCCCCTAGGCAAGGCTCCAGCAGGCCTGTCATGAAAAACTGCGTTTCTGGACCTCGTTTCTTGAGCTCAAGTTGCACGGAAGAAATGAACGTGGAGATTCCGGCTGGCTTGAGGAATGGATGACCAACAAGTTTTGAACAAAGCAATCCCACTCCCTCTCTGTAGTGTCCATCCGAGCTAGACAAAATGCTCGTTTTGCCAGAGATGACTCCCTGGTCTACGCTGGCTGCTTGGAACAGCCCTCTCAGACAGCCGCGGTAAATCACTAGGCAGCCACTCTCTGCAAGCCCCACGGCAGCCACAGTGCAAAGAGTGATGTATCAGGCAGCTTCCAACACAGCTTAATTTTTGGAGGCAGGCAAAAGATGCCAAAAGGCTTTCCAAGCTGAGCCAGGATCCCCCAAAAGAAGGAAGCAGGAGAGACACTTTGAGGATGGGCCCAACCAGCTGCTGGAGCATCTGTGGCGGCGAGTAACTCCTCCAGGGAACTGGGAGCTGGCATCTGGCAACCTTTCTTCCCTCCTTCTGTTTCTGTGTTCAGAAATGGAAATCCTGGGGCGGTCCAATCAGGAGACAAGAATGCTCCCTCCCTCTCCCCTCCTTGGAAACCCCGCCCCCCTCGTGCTTCCTTAGACAGGAAACTAAATTGCTGGGATGGGCCACCCTAATTGCTACTCTTTTAATAACTTGGTTCACTCCTTGAAGTTTCTGTAAACATCTCGGAATTCCTGTAGTTAAGGCAAGGAAGAGAAGCATATGACTCGCAGGACAGCCCCTCTACTGCAAGGAACTGGCTTCTGAGGAGTCAGAGAAGAATGAGTCGATCAACACGGACCCCCTGGAGGAGGCCTCCGTCCTCTCCACAGCCCCCAAAAGGTCCTAGAACTTAGCTTCACAGGTGTCCACCGGATTTCCCCTGCGGCCTGCACCTAGGAAACTGTGTGTTGCCCTCTCCCTCCTACCTACCTGGATGCGCTCACAGGATGCTCACACACTCCACACCTGCGCTGGCAGAGCACCACAAATGCAGCCCAATATTCCACCTTTTCCTTCACATCATGATCCTGGAAAGGACCCATAGAGGTTATTTCATTGCATAAATAAGAATTCTGAGAGCACCCAGAGGAGTTAAGAGATTTGCCCAGAACAGCTCAGCAAGATGTCCGAGCAAAGACCCCGGGACTGGCCTCGTCACCCAGCCAGGCCTCACGATGAGGCACTTGCCTACTGTCCTAGAGAGTGCTGGACTTTTCCGTAGCCACCAGTCGGGTTTCAGATCTGGGATTTTCAGAGCCAGCCTTTCTCTGTGGCATCAAGGAAGGCTTTTATATCTTCCTCCATATGGAGTGAACAAGTGAAAAGAACTATTTGAAAACCAACAGAGGAGGAGGAGACTGGGAAAGACACATGACTTCATTGGGCTCCATTTATTTATTTCAACTTCTGTCCTTTTTGTACAATTGTTTTGTTTTATGGGGGTTTAGGAATCCGGACACTGTGGCTCATCAGAAGCTCAGATAACTTGATGCAGGGGTAGGTAAGGGGTCTGAGAGGTGTTTGCTGCTTGGTAGCAGAAACAAGACATTTTCTGTTTCTCTTGTTACAGAAAAACAAACCGTCTAAATTCCCTTCTCCATGAGGGGACTGGCTAGGGTTAGGCAGGCTGTCCTGGCAGCAACACAGCCAGTGTCAGGGCATGGAGGCTCTCCCAGCCCTATGAGAGGCACTGAGCAATGAGAGCGAGGCATTGCCAACTCTGAAAAGACCAAGTACAACGGGTCGTTGAATAACGTCATTGTTTTAATTATAATATTGATGAGAAAAAAATCAATTCCTCATCAGGGCCACTGTCTCTGTGGAGTCTGCACGTTCTCCCACGTCTGTGTGGGTTTTCTCCAGGTACTTCGGTTTCCTTCCACATCCCAAAGGTGTGCACCTGAGGTGGGGATTGGCATGTCTACGTGGCCCTAGTGTGAGTGCATGTGGGGGTGCATGTGAGTACACCCCACAATGAGAGGGTGTCCTGTCCAGGACTGCTTTCCATCCTGAGTCCTGTTTCCAGGACAGGTTCTGGCCACTCATGACCCTAAACTGGAATTAGTGGGCAAATAATTCTCTTATTTTTTTCATCTTTCTTAAACATATGCATAGCTCACATTTATTTCCATGTTTAATATAGACGTGTGTTGGCCTTTGTTTGCAAGTTGGTGATGTTTTTGTGACCAGAATAAACCATAGAAACTTAATTCTGATTTATATCAATTAACCCGTGGGAAAATTGGTTTCGGTATAAGTGGTTGAGCTTAAAGTCTCAGTTTCCAAGAGCCTAGGGTAAGGTATATCTTCTAAAAAATTAATGCTGAGCACTTTAAGTCCCAAGAATGGTTTGGATAAGAATTTTAATTCAATTTCAACCAGTGTCTAAGTATTGTTACACATTTTTCTGTCTTCCTAAATAACACCACATTTTCTTTATGGTGCAGGGCCATCTTAGAAAATAATAAATATTTATTGAGGAGTTCACTATAAACATAAATATTCTCAGGTTTTTGGACACTTTTATGTTTTGTGACCTTATACCATTTTTGCTACAAAATGACATTTTTGTATTCATCAAAAATACTTTAATAGGAAGAGAGAAAGCACAGAGTGTTAGCGGAAAACTACACTAGGATTGCAAGCATTGGCTTCAGGTGTCAGCGGTTCTGGATGTCGTAAGAGCTTAGTGTACAGGAACCAATCCAAAGGGGTCAGCAGCAGTCTCAGAGCAGGATCCCAGACTCAGGTGGAACTGGGTTTGGGATGAAAGCACATCAGGAAATACATTTTTTTCAGTAGGTCTTGGGCACCACCAGGTGTCTGCAGTTATCTTCAAGGGCTGACAGGTAAGTTGGTCTTTGGTGGGTGGAGTTATCTGAAATGGCCAGGGGCAGCAGGGCCCAACTTAAGAAGGCAACTTCTCGGTGAAGCAATGTGTTACGGGGCAAGAGATTTAGCATAATAAGTAAGGCATGGTTAGTATTCTTTTAATTTAGAGAATGTTGGCAGAGACTGTCTTAACTCTGAGATGTTCGGGTTCAAATCATTCTGGGACATTAGCCATGAAAGCTAGAACTGGGTTCTAAGGACAGAAAATGAAGGGTGAGAAACCTTAGTAGGATGGTGGGTAAGGAGGCTGAGTTGGTCATGACAGTCACCCCAGCAGGGATGACCATTGCCCAACTCACAAAAGATGTGGTTTCAGGACATGTCACTCCTGGATGGGTGGGGGAGGATGATGATAAAGGTGCCCATCTGAAGGCTGCTGGGTCCTGAAGGATTATAAATGACTTGGTGTTAAGATAATGACTAATGCTTCAGACTTTGCAGGCAGGCCCCAGGGTTTGAATTCTGCCCATATCATTTTTCATACGGGCAGAATTCAAACCCAGGAAGCTGCCTTATGATCTCAGGTGTGTTATCTGAATTCTCTAAGTCACGATTTTTCTCATCCAGAAAATTAATATCAATTCTATCTAAAACGGATGAGTTTAAAGACTGGTCACAGTTGTGTTGGTGTGAAGTGATGGAAGAAGAAGGAGGAAGGGAAGGAGGTGGAGGAGCAGGAAGGCGGAAGAGGAAGGATGGTAGAGCTGTGGCAGTGGAGTAGGTGGATTGGGGGCTGCATGGTACCAAGGCTCAACCTAGGTAGGGAAGTGACACAGTGAATGTCAGCAGGACACATCTCAGGTCCCACCTTCACACCTCATCCTCAGGGTGGAAATTCTAAGATACTTTCTCTTCCAGCTCAGGATTATCTCAGGAACTCTGTGCAGTAAAAGATGATTCCAGCTGCAAGAGTCTGCAGCAAACTAGGGGCAGACAATGTTTACAATGTAGGTATTTGTCTGATAAAATAAAGCATGATAATGTGTGATTAGCCTTATTTTAATACTCAGGGCATTTATGAATCTCTGTAATACTATAATAACATATTGAAAAAAAAGTGTAAGTCTTACTGCAAGTGTTGAATGCTAAATAGGTTTAAGGAAGAAGTTGACATACCTTTGCTATACAGAGCTCATCTTTTAAAATATTGTTTCTACGTTTTAAGCCTTTATTTGACAGTTGTCACGGGGAGAAGTAGAGGAATAGATGTTATTTGGGAGGAAAATCAGGTCTTTTAACACAGTAGTTATGATAGTTTAATAACAAACCTGGTGTGTTTGTTAATTATGCTGTGATCATGTAAAATTTACCCTGCATTTCTTTCATATTGTCAAAGTTTCATAGAGGGCATAGGAGGAAAGGGTGATTTTACCAAAATGAAATTAGCTTTTGTATTCATCTGTACCTGGAAGAGCTCCTGGCACATAATAGAGAATACAGTACAAAGAAAACAGACCTGGAGGTCGGACAGACCTGTTTCCATCCCAGCTTCATGCCGACCTACCAACTTACTGACTGTGTGGCTTGGGGCCAGTTGCTTGACCTCTCTGAACTTGATTTTCATATATGTAAAATAAGACAATAAAACATCCTAAAAATGTGTAAGATATGAATCATTTTGCTTCCAATGCCTCCCATTGAGTCTGGCAAACAATATCCAATAAGTGGTTCATTACTCAATGTGAATTTGTTTAAGTGAACCAGGTGTATTTTCTAAAAAGTTAATGCTGATTAATTCCTTTAAGTTCCAAGAAGAGTTTCCATGAGAATTTTAATTCAATTTCAAACAGTGTCTAAGTGTTATTATGTATTTTTCTATCTCCTTAAACACCACCACATTTTCTTTATGGTGCAGGATCATCTTACAAAATAATAAATATTTATGGAGGAGTTCACTATAAATATAAATATTTTCAGATTTTTGGACACTTTTATGTTTTGTGACTTTAGGACGTTTTAGCTCCAACATTACATTTTTATGTTCATACACAAATACTTTATTCAGTAAGAAGAGAGGAAACACGGTGTATTAGTGAAAAACTAGACTGAGAGTTGCAAGCATTGGCTTCCAATGCCATGCATTCTGGATGTCATATTCTCATCTGGAAAGAAAAAAACGAAGTACACAGGAATATCTAGAAGAGACCTTTCTATTGTTCCTATATTCTGTTTTGTTTATGTATGTCATTTTTCTCTCTGAAGCATTTTACTGGCCACCCTGAGGAGTTCAGAGCCAGTGTCTCAAAGGAGGCCAAATGATAGCCAGGGCTTTTCTTGTGAAGCAATTAAGGCAAAGCCAGTTGCAAGAATGTGATGTGGGTCTTTGTGTAGAAAGAGGAAGTACATGGGCAATTTGCTTGTTTGGTTATCAAAAAAAAAAAAAAAAAAAATGTTCCAGGTTGTGGCATGTTAAATAGATGAGTCTCTTCTACTTAATCTTCAGCCTAAAAGACCCTTTCCATGCAAAAGCACCACAGACACTGTTTTTAATCAGCATTTTCTTCTTTAATAGGAAAACAACCAAGGCACTTTTCTCTAACATTAAACTGATATAAAGATTTGAACAAAAAGCAAGGATTTAAGTAAAATTAAGTAAAAAAAAAAAAAAAGCAAAATGAAAGAAAGGTAATGAGGACACAGAAATTCAGAGAGAAAGACCTGGTGACAGAGACAGAAGAGCAGAAAGGGAAAAACAAAAACAAACAAAAACAAGGAAAGCGATCCACAGTGCAGCTGAAAGAGACCTTGACTATTTTCAAATTAAGCCTGTCTTTTTTCCCATAATAACAGTTACTTCATATCCTCTCAAAGTTGGCATGTTTCTCTTGGGAAGATAAATCCTCTCTGGCAAGCTCGCCACATTCGAGCTGAAGCAGGAAGCCCCAGTCATCATCGCATTATGCAATCCTGCGTCCGGCCAATAATTGCCTATCTGACATGCTAGCCTCCCACATTCCTGAGATTCATCTAGAACAGCCAGATTAGATTAGTGTGTATTTTCAGCTAGCCGACATCACCCTTAGCTGGTGTGTCTCCTTTTGTCAGCCAAGGCTCTCCTGTTTTGCTCTACCCTATCGAATCTGTCCATACCCAGGGAGCAAGTTCTTCCTATGGGAAGAAGGAAAGACCGATCTTTAGAGAGGACAGGCTTTATCTCAAGCCCCTATTACCAAAAAGTGTTGTATGATGAAACTCCATGGTCAAGAAGCAACTGAAGGCAGTAAGAAAAATCCAGGTGACCAATTCGTCATTCCAGCTTAAGAATGCATAACTAACATAATGTAGTACAAAGAACACAAGTGAAAGTTCAGAAAAATGAGGCTTGAGCCCTGTGTCAGCCACCCACTTGTTGTGTGATTCGAGATGTTTCTTCACTTTTCTAAGCCTCAGTCCCTTCATCCATAAGTTAGGCACAATAATAGATACTTCATCGGGTTATTGAAATGATCAAATGAGATGTCGTGACCCTTGGACCATATCTTCCCATCAATAAATGCTATTGATGTGTGCTGGATATTTGTCAAAGATTGCCTCAGTTTTTGTGTTTCTAGTCCTGTGTTCTGTGATAGGGTTTAGCATAATGTGCTGTAATTGTGTGTGCATGCTCTTCTAACATAGCAGTAGTGCTGTGTGCCTTCATCCGGAGCCTATCAGAGGGTATGGAAATCAGGCAATCAGTGCATTTGCATTGAATATTGAAGAAAAAGAAAAAAGAAGAGAGGGCGAATTAAACAAGGAGAAAGGAAGGAAGAAAGGAAGAAAGGGAGGGAGAGAGGGAGGAAGGTGGGAGGTAAGAAGGGAGGGAGGAGGGAGGGAGGAGGGAAGGAAGGAAAGAAAACCCATGATTAAGCAGTCAGCCAAGCTAGGGTTAGAGTAAATGGATTAACCTTCAACACTTGATTCTCCCCTACTCTCTGTGGACCACACTACTCTAACCAGCTGAGCTTCCTCACTGAACAGCATCTGCCATTCTATTTCTGTCACCATGCTTTTATTCATGTGGCCCCTGTGCCTGGGATATTCTCCATCCTCATCACTAGCTCTTCCAAAGCTCCTCATCTTACAATAGTTGGCACTGTGGCTTCTTGGTGGGAGCCCCTCTTGACTACTCTAGGCCACACAATGACTAATTTCAATGATTCCACTTTTTAGTCTATTTCATGGCTGAATCATCTCTGCCCGGGATGTTATTCTGTGAGTCCCACTGCTAGAGTTCTGAGAAGAATACTATTGTCATGACCTGTACTCTTCAGTCTTGGGAGGCTGGGGTCCTTGTTTGCCAGTGGTTCATAGAACTGGGCCTCAGATAAGTGCTAAGCTATCCAGATGTTCATACAGAGCAGACAGATTTTTCTGTCAATGAAATCAACAGTTAACACCTGCACTGAGACACCATGTTGCAAGATGCACCTCTAGTGAAGAGGGAGAATTGTAAGTGCTACTTGGACTTCAGGTTGGGTTACCCAGCACTGGCCTTGCCTCAGACCGTGCTTTAGGAAATAGAATTTCTGCCTCAGCCCTGTGTGTAAGGAAGGTAGAGCTGCTGTAACTAAGTACCACAAATCGGATAGCTTCAAACAACAAAAATCTAGTCTCTTACAGTTCTGGAGGCTGGAAGTCTAAAATCATGGTATCCATGGATCATGCTCCCTTTGAAACCTGTGGGGGAATCCTTCCTCACCTCTTCCTAGATTCTGGTGGTTTCCTGAAAATGTCTGGCATCGTTTGGCTTGTAGCTGCATCATGCTTGTCCTCCAGTGCTCACCTGGCATTCTCCCTGTGTGTCTCCAACATGGATGTCTTCACATGGACGTTTTCTTATGAGGACAGCGGTCATATTGGGTACAGGGCCTGTCCTACTGTGGCATGAATTGGTGAACTAATTATACCTGCAACAACCCTATTTCTAAATGTTCGGAGGTACTGGGAGTTGGGGCTTCAATATACCTTCTTGAAAGGGAACACAATTCAATCCATAACTCACCGAATTGTACACCAAAGCCAAGAAGGCCAAGAGGTAAGGAAACAAACATCAGAACCACAAGAAAGGAACAGAGGGCAGAGTGACTTCAGAGAGGCCAAGAAGTTACCGTGAATAGTTTTTAGGGCTCATTTTGATTGGTCTCCTGCTGAGTGGTGAGGCCTGATTCCAGGGCACAGGAAGAGAGCACCAGTGAAGTGTCTTGTAATAAGCAAGTGCCTTTTGAAGGCCGTCTTTGAGCTACACACTCTGACCACAGTGACCTGGCAGTGTAAAGTGTGTGTTTAATGCCTCGAAGCCCAACAGAATAGGGTGAGGGGAGAATAGTGGAAGGATGACTATCAACTCTCATGAGCCCTGTGGGAGGTGAAAACTGGAAAGATTGTCTCATATGAGTAATAAATTTGGAAAATTGAATGCAGTCAACCTCTCTATAAAAATAATTTATTAATTACCCTGCCTTTAGAGTCTCACTTTACTGAGTCCTACAATTTGCAAATTAACTATTGGCCCAACTTGGCCTACTGAAGGGATAATGAGTATTAAAGAGAACCTGGTCTCTCAAGTTGGCGGATGAACCATGATGATTATCAGTGACTCACAACCCTTGCATCTTCAAAGGGCTTCCCCCTGATGCACCAGTGGAGGACTCAATCCCCAGCTTTTCAAGTGGAGTTTGGCAGTAAAGGTGGGGCTTGGGGCTCCTAGTGGGGCCACCAAGGGAGACAGTCTTGAGGAATGTGGGTGGGAGGAGCATGGCATCCACAGCTTCAGCTCCTGCGTTTAATATTTATTAGGCACAACTTGATGAAGGGCACTCTGGGAATGTTCTCCTAGGACCAAGAAGAGAACCACTTGGTGGCCTTTAAAATATGTGCCTTTAACTGCCTTCCCTGAGGCCAGGTGGCTGTGCAAGGGTTTAGCAGCACTTTGATCACACTTCTGTGTGCAGAGTCCTCAGGGTCATCAAATTCATTCCAAAAGTGGCATATTCCATAAACTAGGAATTAGTTGTCAGTAACTAGGTCATTGACAATGAGTTCTTGAGTGCCTTGAGAACTGCAGCTAGCAGATGAAAACATTAACAGAATTCCTTTTCCTTCCTCTAATAAAGACCACTGATATCGAGGGACACAGGGTGAGGGATCCCCGGAGGTAAAAGAAGAAATTGTCCTAAAAAATGTATAACTAGCAAATGCAACTAAAACCCACATCAATGGATACTAGCACAAAAGAACTGATTTTTGGTTATCAGGGGCACAGTTTGGCAACACGATAACAACAGTTACCATTTACTGAGCACCTAGGATGTCTCAGTTTCTTACCAGATATTTTGCAGATTCACATCTGAAAGGCTGATATTATTATCTTCAAAGTTTACTTGTTGTAAACATGAAGATCCTGGGCTTACATTGGCGACATAACTTTCTCCAAGTCACACTGAGTACAGTTGCCACAGCTGGGATGTGAACCACCTCTATGTCACCTCTAAGCTCTGTGATCAGATGGAGGAGGAAGGACTCTGAGTTCTACTTGATATGAATTTGAATAGGTCTTTGCCGCAGAGCAAGTTCTCAGCATATATTTATTGAAAATTGAATGACCCACCTTGTAGCCAGGTAACAGTGCTTAACCATTTCTGGTGGGATGACAGAAGGGATACGTGCCCACCTGCTTCCAAGAGCAACTTTATGCCCCAAAGCACATGCCAGAGCTGCTCTTGACACCTTTCAAGAGGTTTTGCAGGTCCAGGACACTGCCATGCTACAAATCAGCAACTGGTCTACCCTTTCCAACAATGGTTGCTGAATTTGAAGCTCAAATGTACATAATTATCATCCTTAATACAGGGGCTTTGCACTCCTACAAAGTTTTCCATCTTCAAAGTGTCTCATGAACATTAACTAATTAATCTAGGCTGCACATTGTGCCAAGGCCCAGAGGGCTTAAACTGCTCAGATCTGAGATGGTCCCTGTTGATTGTAATTACAAGGAACACACTGGGCACTCTTTCACTTAATATATATTGGGGCAGTGTGTCATCACAATGCCATCATCCCCACTATAGACATGGCCCAGTGCCTGGCCCTATGGGTTAGGCCTGTACTTGGGGCTACAAAGAAACAAAACCAGAGGCCCTTGTCCAAGTAAATGATGCACTGGTAGCTGGCAAATGAATAGGGCTTTACAATAAAAAATAAGGCTTCCTGGCCTGGCAAGGTGGCTCACGCCTGCAATCGCAGCACTTTGGGAGGCTGAGGCAGGAGGATCACCTGAGATCAGGAGTTTGAGACCAGCCTGACCAACATGGAGAAAACCTGTCTCTACCAAAAATACAAAATTAGCCGAGCGTGGTGGCACATGCCTGTAATCCCAGCTACTCGGGAGGCTGAGACCGGAGAATCACTTGAACCCAGGAGGCAGAGGTTACAGTGAGCCAAGACTGCGCCATTGCACTCCAGCCTGGGCAACAAGAACGAAACTCTCCGTCTCAAAAAATAATAATAATAATAATAAAAATAAATAAATAAATAAATAATAAGGAGGCTTCCCATGAATTTATTTGTTCAAATAAGTCTGTTTCCTTCCTTCCTTCCTTCCTTCCTT